>NC_058411.1:76141709-76261292 GCF_002201575.2 Neomonachus schauinslandi
AGAGACACAGCGAGAGAGGGAACACAAGCAGGGGGAGTGGGAGAGGGAGAAGCAGGCTTCCTGCCAAGCAGGGAACCCGATGCGGGGCCCGATCCCAGGACGCTGGGATCGTGACCTGAGCCGAAGGCAGACGCTTAACGACTGAGCCACCCAGGCGCCCCTCTCATGGATATTCTTACCTAAGGCTCACAACTATTCTCCGAGGCGCTAATAAAATGTATTCCCATTTACCAATGAACAGAGAAATTAGAGAAATTAGCTATCTTGCCCAAACCAAGTAAGACCAGAGCCAGATGTACAAAGAGTCAAGTTCCTAAGGATTATGCTTTGTTGCTTCTCATATAAGTCTAGCTTGTGGTCTTTATGCCTTTCCTGCTCAAACACCCCTAAAACAGTGGTTCTTAACTGGGGGGTGATTTTGCCCTCCAGGGACATTTGGCAATCTCTGAAGACACTTTTGGTTGTCACAACTGGGGGGGAAAATGCTACTGGCATTATTGGGAAGAGAACAGGGAGGCGGCTAAACATCCATGCATAGCGCAGTCTCTCACAGCAAAGACTTATCCAGCCCCAAATGCCAGTGCTGCCAAGGCTGAAAAGCCTTGCCCTAAAAGAATCTTGAAAACTGATGATCACTTCATTCATATTTAGGTGGACATGTAAATGTTTCATCATAAGTTTAAACAGTAGCAAAGAATGTAATGTGTATCATGAATACTGATATTTAAAAATAAAAGTCATATCATTTTTTAAATGTATTCAGTAATATTTAAACACCGTATCAAATTGATATCTAACATCATCCTTTATTTATTTATTTTTAAAGATTTTATTTATTTGTTTGACAGAGAGAGACACAGCGAGAGAGGGAACACAAGCAGGGGGAGTGGGAGAGAGAGAAGCAGGCTTCCCGCGGAGCAGGGACCCCAATGCAGGGCTCGATCCCAGGACCCTGGAATCACGACCTGAGCCGAAGGCAGACGTTTAACAACTGAGCCACCCAGGGGCCCCTAACATCATCCTTTTAAATAAGAGATACATGAACAAAGTATATTTCCATTCCACTTCCTCCAAGAAATATTATTCCAACATAATATAGTTTATATTTGTAAATCTTATAATTACACAACCTTTTGCTCTACAACAGTGACAACTATATATAAATTTAAAAATATTTCTTGTGACCCTAAGGTTCTAAGTCTGTAACTCCCAAACTATTTACGCAGGTGTTTCAGAGGTTCTTCAGTGAAGTGGGTACTGCAGGGAATTTTAAGTTTTCCAAGGTAACACAGTATGAACCACCAGTTTGGAAGTCATTCACAGCTTCCATATTAGATTGAACTACATTCCTTGGATGATGTTTTATTTTTGCGAAGCTGTTTTTTTGGCAGTTGCCGTGATCAAAAAGCAAGTCAGCACAAAAGTCAGCTTGGAAGAGGAAATGAGGGTGGTGGGGCCTAATCTGATTCCCAGGATTGAGAAGTTGCGAAGCATACAATGGGGACACACATCCCATTAGTAACTGTGGTTATTTAAGAATGAAACAAAAATATTATGTTTTCTTTCACTTTAGGTTTTTCTTTTTTTTCAAATGGATATAACCGAGGTACAGGGGCGCAGGAGCACCTGACTCTGGGGGTCTCAAACAGACCAGGTTTGGTCACTCGCCACTGACAAAATCCAAAGGCGGAGAGATGTGTTCTGGTGAAAGAAGAAATTTATTTCAGTATGCCAATGCCCAGTGACAGCAGACTAGTATCTCAAAGACTGTCTCCCCAACGTGCTGAAAATACTTTGAGGTTTATGTAAGGAAATTGTAGGGTGAAGGGGGGTGGGTACCTGTAGGTGAGCAGTAAAGGTCCGGTGGATCATTGTCCTGGGGTCAATCCCACGGGGTCTTGCTGACTCAGGCAGTCCCTATTGCTTGAGGGGTAGTTTCTGCTCCTACCACCGGATGCTTTGCCCACAGGGTCTTTGGCCTGAGTTAAGAGATAAGGAGAAAAGAGGAACTTAATTAGAAAGTTTGAGGTCAACACAGAGGGATTTGAAGTCCTCTTTCATGGCTACTATGTTGTTAGGATATACATACTTATTGTTTGAACTGAAGCACTTACTAGATGGAATGGATAGGTATTTCTTTCGGTTTGGGGACATAGTGGAAATTTACTGATTCATTAAGTGTGCTGAGAAAGAAAATTTGGGAACCTCTGTGTAAGTGTTATGAAACAGTCTTCTGGGTTGATGTATTAGCACAATGACTATTAGTATGTAATATATCAAAATAATATTATTAATTTTGATAGTTATTAAGGATAAAAAGTAAAAAATGTTGGAAATGCATCTCTAGTGAATGTCCCTACCCCCCATTAATCATATACCTGTGGATGAACAGTATTATGTATCCATGGATGAATATTACAAATGAATGTCAAATTATGTTCCTATTGTTGAACTTAAAAGTAAAAGAGCCAGTTATTTTTCCAGGGAGATGGGTTTATTCGGGAATAGTAGAAAAATTGTAATTCAGAACATGCAAGCTACAGCAAACCACAGGCAAGTCCTGAGGTCAAAGGAGAGGAGCTTTATAGAGTTACTTTGTAGAAAAAAAAAAAAAGTTGGGAGGGGCTGAGGCCAGAGTTCAGATGGTGAAGATTTCCTACAGGCTGAGTTGTGATATTTTCTTATTGGCTAAGCTTGTTGCTGGTACTTTTCTTCCTGCTGGGTCTGCAATTGACAAGGAATTGTGGGGTGTGAGGGCTCCCCTTCCTGGCCTCCCCACTCCATCTTTTTTTTTTTTTAAGAGGGAGAGAGAGACAGCACTTGTGCAGTGGGGAGGGGCAGAGGAAGAGGGAAAGAGAGAATCTTAAGCAGGTTCCACGCAGGGCACAAGACTTGATCTCACGACACTGAGATCATGACCAGAGCCAAAATCAAGAGTTGGTCGCTTAACTGACTGAGCCACCCAGGAACCCCACCCCACGTCACTCCATTTTAAATGAGGGTTCCACACTATTTCTATTGTAATAGATGTAAGCACTGAATAATCTTGTTTGCACAAATATCTGAAGAGTTTTATTATAGCAATGTCACTGAGTTATATGCCAAAAGTCATGTAGTGCTCAAGCATCAACAATGATTTTTAATGATCCATCAGCTCTACTAGTATTTGTTTTGTTGAAAGCAACATTGGAAACATTTGATTTCCAAAAGAACATGTTATGCAGTCATTAGACTTACTTACTTTCTCAGCTCCAGAATTTCCAACTGTGCCTTTGTTTGTGCCCTGGAGGTTTACAACCTGGGGCAATGCACCTTATCAACCTGTGGGAAGGATTAGAAGTGTACTTTTCTGTTGTAAATGAGAAGAAGGGCTAGTGTGGAAGTGAGGCGGGAGGGAGAGCCTGCCAGTCTATCACTGGTAAATTCACAAGAAGATCCATTTTAGGGAAATACACATGGAGGGTGAGGACTTGGAAATCGGTCCCCTTAAAACTGACTGTACCCACATAAGTCTTGGAAAGCCTCTGCATATACCTAAGGGCACCCAGATCCCAGTATGGAGACCACTGCCGACCTGAGGGAAGAGGAGTTTTACTCCAGGATGTGGACACCATGGTATCCTTGGCCACACCTATATGGGCTATGGAGCTAAGGAGCAAACATTTTGGGATCACTCCCTTCTTTTCTTTCTCTTCCCCAAGTTGCAGATGAATATGGCCGCTGAACTCAGATTGTAAGGTTTAGGTTTCAGTTTTCCCACTTACCAGTTTTCTAAATTTGCACAGGTGCTTTAATTGTGGGCTTCAGTTTACTAATGTGTGAAGTGTTGGTTATTATAGTATTTGGCTCATAAGATGGATGTGAGAATTAAATGAATCCAAGCACATAAAGCCAATGCAGGCTGGCTGGGTCCGAGGACCCAGAGAAGGCCCCTCAGGATCAGCCAGGAGGGTTCTTGGCTTCGCACAGGATGAAAATCAAACGTGAGCTGAGAGGAAGTGAAAGCAGAGCTTATTAAAGACATAGAGAGTGTAGATATAGACAGACCATGCAGGAGACTCAGAAAGGAAAGGAGAATGAGTCTCATCTTTGCTTGGGGTCTGGGGTTTTTATTAAGGATGGTGGTCTGGTGCAGTGTCTTCTCAGTAATCCAGGAACAAAGGTGAATGTTTACCTGTCCTCTGTAAGTCACTCATGCCCTGGAGCCAGGGGCCTTGATGAGTCAGTGGTCTTGCAAAACTTTTATGAAGACCTCTGCTGTCAGGCCTTAGTGCTGGAAGACTCCAAAGAAATCGTTAAATCCTGAGCTTTATAAGGAGGACATACGTTATCAGGTGCATGTAAGGCGGGGGTGTAGGTCCTAGCCAGAATAGAAGCAGGGAAAGAAGCAGTTCTTCATGGGGCCCCTCTAGTTTCCCTGTCTCAAAGCTCTCAAGAACAGTGTCTGGCATATGACAAGTACTCAATTAATGTAAACTATTACAGAGGTGCACCTGTGCCCCTGTAGGGGAATCCTGCCCTCCATCCTGGGACGCCTAGCAGGACCAGGGTGGGGTCCAGGAAAAAGGGAGCCTTTGTGGCCTGTTCTTAAAGAGAAACTCGGCACCTGAGGCCCACGGAGTAGAGAGATTGAGAGAACAGACCCGCAACAGACTCAGAGGAAAGGAGTCAAAGAACTGGCCACTTGAGTTTTCTTCTGTTCTAGACAAAAAGAGCCTTCATGAATTCTCAGGAATTTGGAGGCAAATTGCTGATCCATAACAAACAGAGGGCTTGTGCTGGATGCTCTTCAAGGGAACTGGGAGGTCCCCATTGGGCTCCTCAATTCGGCTGACAAGACTGGAACTAAGGCTGTTGGTTAATGCTTCTTCCCTTTTGTTCTCTGGCATTAAGCACATTTACATCCCTGTACCATTCTGTGTTTACTTACTCCACAAAGCAAACTGTTCTGGTTTTGTTTCTTTTTTCTTAGAACACAGCTTTTAGCTTCTGCCTGGTTAATACTTAGCATTTATGTAAAGTTTGCATTTGTCTGATACGTTGAAGCTGGGCATTGGGGAAGACAGGAGAGATAGCCTTGGTGCCAGAAGGAGAGTTAAGCTGAGGAATCCATGAAACGAGATGTCTTAAGATGCCTAGGCTTCCCAAGGAGAAGGATTTGTGAAGACAAACATCTCTGAATTGGGGCAAAGATTGTATTGATAGGCTGACTCTTTCATCCTCATTTCCCAGTTCCCCTGCTGCTTTGCTTGGTAAATAAGGCAGGCAGGGTGATGGAAAGAGTGGAAACTGGAAAGGAATCAGGATTTTTTGCAACCAGAGACCTTTCGCAAAGGTCTTTCTTAGGTTAAGTAAAAAAAAATTCCTCCTGTAATTTTAACACATGGATCCTGGTTCTGACCTTTTGGAGCCATGCAATCTGCTCTGTCTTCCACGTGCCAGCCTGCCCAACATTGACGGACAGCTATTGGTGTCTCCTCACTGGCCCCAGGGAAGTGCTGAGACTGCTTCCCAGGGCTGAGTCAGGCCTTGTGGGAAAGGTACCAATCCCGTGCTGGAGCTTGTCTGCAGGGATGGAGGTCCTCTGTTAACTCCATCCACGATACAGCTGCAAGATATTTCAAAATTCTTTTTTTATAAATTTTATTTATTTATTCATGAGAGACACACAGAGAGAGAGGCAGAGGCAGAGGGAGAAGCAGGCTCTCCAAGGAGCAGGGAGCCTGATGCAGGACTCAATCCCAGCACCCCGGGATCATGACCTGAGCCGAAGGCAGATGCTTAACCGACTGAGCCACTCAGGTGCCCTCAAAATTCTTTTTAAAAAAGTCAACTTATGCTCTGGGTTGTTTTTTTTTTTTTAAGATTTTATTTATTTATTTGAGAGAGAGCATGAGACAGGGGAAGGTCAGAGAGAGAAGCAGAATCCCTGCTCAGCAGGGAGCCCAATGTGAGACTCGATCCCGGGACTCCAGGATCATGACCTGAGCCGAAGGCAGTCGCCCAACCAACTGAGCCACCCAGGCGCCCCAGCTCTGGGGTTTTTCTAACCTGACTAAAAAATCAAACCCTTCTCTGTTGCCTCCATTCAGGATCAGGCTTCAATCCACTCATCTCAGCAGACGCCATTATGGAAGTGTTTGGTGTTAGCCTTCCTGCAGCCTGAGCCCCCTAAGTGGGCTGGCGTTACAGAGCTACTGTGCCCTTGGGCTGCTTGCTCGAGTCTGTCGCCAGGTCTGCTCTGGAAGGGCTGACTGTGCTGTGCTCCAAGAAAAGGAGGTCAGGCTGTGCTATGCATGTGAACTCAGCACACTGGGATTTTTGCTTCACCAGCACCCACGTGGGGACTACTTGCCACAGGTCCCGACTTCTAGAAGCCTACTTAGAACAGGCATCTGCATTAGGAGAGAGGGTTCCCGAAACTATTTGTCCCATGTCCCAGGGACCACTTTCTAATGTTTTCTTAGGATAAGGATCATTTTTTGAAAGCTTCCTAGTGGTTGGCACTGTGCTAAGGATTATAATACCCATTTGGAAGCTTAGTGAGGAAAAGCAACTTGTCCAGTTAGTAGCAGAGCCAAGAGGCTACCACACTATCACAGGAAGGTTCATCTAGTCAGTTCTACATGCTAGTTAGGCTTTTGTGCAAAGAGACAGAAAAGTCAGAGGATGGGCATTGTGAAGGCTCCCATTCACAAGATGGGATGTGATTGTGACAGATGGATTCTAGAAATAAAAATTCTGTAGTGACGAGCCTGCTTCTTCTGCCTGTTTCTCCCCCTGCTTTGCTCTCTCTCTCTCTTTCTCTCCCTCTCTGACAAATAAACAAAAAGAATCTTGGGACGCCTGGGTGGTTCAGTCAGTTAAGCGTCTGAAATGAAGATTCTGGAGGGGTGTCATTATTACAACAAGATCTATAGTATCAGAAAAGTTCTCAGGCTTGGGGCGCCTGGGTGGCTCAGTCGTTAAGCCCCACCTTCGGCTCAGGTCATGATCCCAGGGTCCTGGGATCGAGCCCCGCATCAGGCTCCCTGCTCAGTGGGAAGCCGGCTTCCCCTTTCACACTCCCCCTGCTTGTGTTCCCTCTCTCGCTCTCTCTCTGTCAAATAAATAAATAAAATCTTAAAAAAAAAAAAACAAGTCCTCAGGCTTATGAGGACCCTTTATTTCCTTTTAGGATCCTCTCATGGAATATGAATCTTGGATGCCAGTTACATATGGCCAAGGAAGTCATCTATGACCTTTTTTTGCTCCCCTTTCTTTTTAAATTTAGAAGATAGAATCATTGCAGGTGAACATTTTTGCTTTACCTTGGGGAAGGGAGTAGAAAGAGAGGGAAATTTTGACAGAGAACGATAAGGAGTATCATGGACTGATCTGTGGAAGAGGAAAACTAAAATCATTATCTCCATCATAAAAAAAAAATCCCCCAAAGTCATGAGCACCTTGGTTATAGAGTACACCAAGCACAGCCTCTGGAACCCAGCTCCATTTAACAATATAACACTATGTTATGCAGGCTAATTTTAAAAATCATCTTTTAGTTACTAATTTGAAGGTGGTGTCATCGTACATATGACTGAATTTCTATGAGCCTTGGTTTCCTCATCTATAAAATGGGGAGCATAGTATCTACCTCAGAGGGTTGTTGTAAAGATTAAATGGAGTAATGTTTCTAAAATGACTAGTCCAGTGCTGCTATCCCATCATTAACACCTTCTTTCTCTTTCTTTCCTTCTTTAAGCTTATTTTATTTTATTTTTTTAAAAGATTTTATTTATTCATTTGAGACAGAGAGATAGAGAGAGAGAGAGAGAGAGAGCATGAGCAGGGGAGAGGCAGAGGGAGAGGGAGAAGCAGGCTCCCAGCCAAGCCAGGAGCCAGACGTGGGGCTCGATCCCAGGACCCTGGGATCATGACCTGAGCCGAAGGCAGACACTTAACCATCTGAGCCACCCAGGCGCCCCTTAGCTTATTTTAATGTACACACCATCTAAAACATATCAGTAAAATTTAACCTTCATAAAGGCCCATACATGAAAGGAACAAAAGAAAATGCCTATATTTATCTGTTGTTTATTTTGAAATTTTAAGTTTCTAGAAAAATATATGTATATACATATAATAAAAAATATATATATATATATACATATATATGCAATGCTTATTCACTAACAACCCTAGCACAATTTGTTGAGTTCTTTTTTTTTTGAACATTGGACAAAATATTTTTTCTTTTTTTTAAAATATATAATGTATTATTTGTTTCAGGGGTACAGGTCTGTTCTTTCTGAGTTCTTGATCTCAAGATTCAGAGGGCAGGAAGTAGTAGTATTAAAGGATAATATTACAGAATTTATGAGGAAACCTAAAGTAATTTATCTGGCCAAGGAAAGAAGGCTAAAGAGGGACTGTAGTACAGACAAGAATACTGTCACTGTCACCTTATAAGGAGGGTCATAATGGGAGCCATCCTCAGTGCATTATGATCTGTATTCCTCTTCACTAAGCTCTGATCGAGCTTAGTGAACTTAGCTAACAGGGAAGGCTACAGGGGGAAAGACTTCAGATTAGCCTTGCCTCCAGCATGGTACATGACCAGCAACAAAGGCAGCGTGTTTACCTGCCTTGAATGTTTTATATTGCTTTGCATCTTCCTGAAGCTAGTAGACTAAAGGAGATCCATTGGAAAGTTCAACCAATATTCGTTAGCCTACTTGACACAACCTGGCTTCTTTTTTTTCGTAGCGGGAAGACCTATGTGGTGCATTTCATTTCTCCTTGCCTACAGTTCTGACATGAAAGGTAGCCTTAATCTGCCAACTCATTCTGATGAGATTGCTTTGGAAGTCACTCCAAAGTCACTGTGGCTAAATGGGATGTGGCTGTTAAGATAGAAATGCATTTCAGTTAATACCTCAGCTGCACCGAAGCTAAGCCAGTGCCAGCCCTAATTCCTAAAGAAAAACAAATCCACAATAATCCATCTTCTAATTCTGTGCAGAATGGCACAACACCAGATCATGTCAGTTGTTGAGTCCTCTTTCCCTCACACAATGGCCCAGACCAGCCCCTCACAACTTGAGGTCAGCAAGTCACACATGTACAAGTATGAAGCCAAGACAGCATCATCAACTTCCTTGATTTATCTGAAACGAGGGCCTCTACTCTGATGAGAGAAGGACACCCATTCTTTTTCAATGGGAAATCACCTTTTCCTGAGCAGCAACCAAAATGAGTTCTGTTTTGTAAACAAGGTTTTTTTGGGTTAAACTTGGTTTTGTCTTCTTGCTTCCTTTGGAGTATCCTTAATCTTCACTATCTCCCCAGGCTCTGAGGCAAGGCCTTGATATTTACTCATTCACACTGAGCTGTAAATGACAGATCTGAGAGTCCATTGCTTTCTAGAAACAGTCACATTTGAATATCATTGTTAAACTGGAGCAAAAAGAATAGGACAAGGAAGGAAGCAGACAAGGTTGGAAACAGACAAGGAAGGAAATAGACAAGAGAGGGAAACAGACAAGGTTGAGGGGAAGATACTGGTTCAGGGCCCCAGGAGGCCAACTATAGCCTGGGGGCCACATCTGGCCTGACACCTGTTTTCCTACAGCCCATGAGCCAAGAATGATCTTTTTACAGTTTTTAAATGGTACGAAAAAAAAAATCAAAAGAAGGATATTTTGTGACATGTGAAAATTATATGAAATTCCAATTGCAGGGTCTGCAGTTTTATTAGAACAGAGCCACGCTCATTACACAAAATCTATGGTTGCTTTTGCACTACGAAGGCAAAGTTCAATAGTTGCACCCTGTGGACCGCAGGGCCCATAAAGCCTTAAGTATTAACTACCTGGCCCTTTACAGAAAATGCTTGCTGCCCCCTTTAGGGTAAACTGTTTATACAGCAGGCAAGTGGCTCCGAAGGAGAAAGAGATCTGGAAAGGGAGAGATGTATCCTTTTAACACCCAATGTGTCTGAATGGGCCAAGCTTTTACTTCAGTTACCATCTTCCTTACTGGCATTGATCAGTAGGCTCATGCCAGGCATAGGAGGCCGCAGAAGATTTCCCAGGGCCTTGGCTCATCCCTCCAAAATGCTTGCTGAGGCAGGGTACCAGTTACCTCACTCATGGCTGGCAGAGGTGCCCTGCTCCGATGCCTAGCTGCCCCCACAGTGTTGACTGAATGGGTAAGTAAATAGTAAATCCCCTAGGAAAAAAAACTCCCTTACGTTATCTTTTGGTTTAAAGTATTTATATTTTTTCTCAGGGCACCTGGGTGGCTCAGTCGTTAAGCGTCTGCCTTCAGCTCGGGTCATGATCCCAGGGTCCTGGGATCGAGCCCCGCATCGGGCTCCCTCCTCTGCGGGAAGCCTGCTTCTCCCTCTCCCACTCCCCCTGCTTGTGTTCCCTCTCTTGCTGTGTCTCTCTCTGTCAAATAAATAAATAAAATCTTAAAAAAAATTATATTTTTTCTATCAATTTATTCATTTATTAAATCCTTTATTCCATAAACATTTGTTGAGCACCTACTATGTGCTAGGCACCAGACATACAAAGGAGACTGAAATACCGCCCTCGTCCCTGCGTTTGAGGGGCTCATAGTCTAGTGGTGGAGAGACAGGCTGGACATAGTTTTATAACATAAGTACAAGTAGGATGCCGGTGGGAACTCCAAGAACACAGAGACCGTGGGGCAGAAATGGCAAGAATTAATGTTTCGCTACGTACTAAGTCAATCTGTTGGTGAATCACTTGATTACACATAGAATTTTGAAGAAATGTAGGACTGACACCACCTAATGGGATTCTCAGTACTACTTATAGTTTTCCAAAGTGTCAAGCTCTTTTGCCCTGTATTAGTTTGCTAGGGCTGCCATAACAAAGTAGCACAGACTGGGTAGTTTAAACAATACACATTTGTTTTCTCACAATTCTGGAGGCCAGATGTCTGAGATCAAGAGTGAGCAGAACCAACATCTTCTGAGGCTCCTCTCCTTGCCTTATAGATGACTGTCTTCTCCCTCCTCCCTTTGAGCTAGCAATTCTACTTCTTTTTTTAAAAGTTTTTAAAAAGTAATCTCTTATGCCCAATGTGGGGCTTGAACTCATGACTCCAAGATGAGGAATCTCATGCTCTACTGACTGAGCCAGCCAGGCTCCCACAATTCTACTTTTTGATCCAAGGGAAAGAGAGTTGTAGGTAAAAACTGGGTTTTTTTCCCCCTTTTTCCTTTAAATAGAAAATCTGTAAGATGCGGGCGCCTGGGTGGCTCAGATGGTTGGGCGTCTGCCTTCGGCTCGGGTCATGGTCCCGGGGTCCTGGGATCGAGCCCCACATCGGGCTCCCTGCTCCTTGGGAGCCTGCTTCTCCCTCTGTTTCTCTCTCTCTCTCTCTGTCTATCATGAATAAATAAATAAAATCTTTAAAAAAAAAAAAAAAGAAAATCTGTAAGATGCTAAAGCACAAGATTTTTGGTATCTTGTTAACACAGACAATTCTTGTCTGTAGACGACAATTCTTGTTCTTCAATGCCTTGAACTCAAGAGGCCAGACCATCAGGGACAGTGTCCAGCAAAGTGATAGCAGTGCAGGAGGACCAGTTTCTACAGAGCTACCAGGAGGCCCAGAGGAAGAAGCAGCAAACAACAGATGATATCTGATGAGGCATCTTTGTGAGCAACTGTGAGACTGAACACACCCCAAAGTATTTGGTTAGGAGGACTTTGCAGGGGGCTGGGGTCATGCAGTGAAACAGGTTACAGCAGATTTTATTATTTATTTATTTTTGAAAAGATTTTATTTATTTATCTGAGAGAGAGAGAGTGAGAGCCAGAGAGAGCACAAGCAGGGGAAAAGCAGAGGGAGAGGGAGAAGCAGGCTTCCCGCTGAGCAAGGAGCCGAATGCGGGGCTCAATTCCGTAATCCTGGGATCATAACCTGAGCTGAAGGCAGAGGTTTAACTGAACCACCCAGGCACCCCCAGCAGATTTCAGATAAAAGGATTATGAGGGCGCCTGGGTGGCTCAGTTGGTTAAGCGACTGCCTTCGGCTCAGGTCATGATCCTGGAGTCCCGGGATCGAGTCCCGCATCGGGCTCCCTGCTCAGCGGGGAGTCTGCTTCTCCCTCTGACCCTCCCCCCTCTCATGTGCTCTCTCTCTCATTCTCTCAAATAAATAAATAAAATCTTTAAAAAAAAAAAAAAAGGATTATGAGCATTAGTTCTGAAATTATACCAATATTAGGTAAAGTTTATGATCTGTATTCCTCTTATTTGTAATGTTATTTTCAGATGTTTTTATTTGCAAGTATTCAGCAAGTCTACCTGGGACGATGGGAAAGAAATATGGCCAGTAGCCTTCTGGTGGAAGCAGGGGAAGTCGGGTAAAATCTGCCTCCTCACCCTGGCTTTGGGGTGGAAAATGTAAGTCTATGTCGTCTCAGCCAGGCTCCAAGCCCACATCTAGTCAAAATCTGTGGTTTCAACCAGCCTGGTTTTAAAAGAAATCTGGTCCTGCATTTCCCAAAGTGACCAATGGGTGAATCATTTTTAAAAGAAAAAAATAAGTGCTCGAACAAACTAACATTTTTTATGTTATCTATGTATAAACATTAATATGCTTGTGGCTCTTAGATAAATACAAAACCAAAACAAATAATGATTTGCAGAAGCAGAACAGCTAATATTGGGTTTAGTGTTAGAATTTGCCTCTAGTGTGATACATTTTTTTTTAAGATATTATTTTATTTATTTGACAGAAAGAGAGAGAGAGCACAAGCAGAGGGAGAGGGAGAGGGTGAAGCATGCCCCCTGTTGAGCAGGGAGCCTGATGCAGGGCTCCATCCCAGGACCCTGGGATCATGACCTGAGCTGAAGTCAGACGCTTAACCGACTAAGCCACGCAGGCACCCTAGTGTGATACTTTTTTTTTTTTTTTAAAGATTTTCTTTACTTATTTGACAGAGAGAGACACAGCGAGAGAGGGAACACAAGCAGGGGGAGTGGGAGAGGGAGAACCAGGCTTCCCGCTGAGCAGGGAGCCCGATGCAGGGCTCGAACCCAGGACCCTGGGATCATGACCTGAGCCAAAGGCAGACGCTCAACCATCTGAGCCACTCAGGTGCTCCAATGATACATTTTTATACATCAAAATAAAAACATTAAGGTAGAGAATACTAATACTAATAATCAAATATTTCTATTAAACCAGGTATCCAGTATGGACTCCAACATCAGTGACCCTTTGCAGGGTTTGAGTGTAAACACAATCCAACTTCAGGCACCAGCACTGAGTGGCGTCTTAATCATAAGGTAGTTATTCAGATAATTGGAATTGTGTTAAACATACCATCCAGAATAAAGTGACAGCGTAATATTAAAAATATTTATTAAAGAAAAACCCTTGGACCCCTGAGGATATATCTATGGGCCTGGACCCCATTTTGATAAAGGCACTTTTATAAGTTTATGAAAGACTATCAAGAGAAAGAGGCCTAGTTCCCCAAACATCCAGGGTCTTTCAAGAAAGGCACTGGGCAGTGCCAGAAGGTGACACTAAATGTCCTCTACTCTGCAGGTTTGGGTGCTGAGCCTTTTATTTCTTGAGCTCCTAGTCTTATCGTGTTAATACCTAACCCTTGGGAAATGACTAACAGATGTTCATTTCCTGTGATGTTGAAATTAGTTCTTTATTATTGACTTCTACTTTTCCCCTTATTCTGAAGAGCCAGACCCTGGCTCAGAATATTTAAAATCAGCCATATGAAGCACCATTTATTTGTTGGGGGGCAGACCATGTGCTTGGTCTGAATGCAGCAATGGCAAAGATCTGTCCTCTTGTTATTCCATCAGAATTCACATCTGTTAACCTCTGGGGCATCACACCAAAACCATCTGCTTTACCAGTATTTGCTAGGGGGGTTGGGAGTAGGGGTGAAAGGGACAGAGAAAGAATAAATTGGGAAACTTTCTTTTGGCCTTTCAGGGTGCTGAGAGGTATCCAGATTCAACTGGTACATGAGAGCCATAGAAAAAAACATTCCTGTCCTCTTTAGATGTAAGCAAGGCTGAAAGTCAAGACTTGGGGCACCAGAATAAAATTCTCTTTTTCTTACAATTTTTTGAAAAGAATAAGAAAACCCTTGAGAACTTGCAGATACATAAAATTTTATCTATACATGCATGGATCAGCCGCGAAAAGTGAAATATCTCAAGTGATCAAGCCACATGAATGAAAAACCTCAATTAACTCTTGATTTGAATAGTGAACATGACCCCTGGAGAAAAAAAGTCATTACTACATTGCATTGATAAAAATCACTCTCTCCCTCCCATAACTGAGTTCTCTGTCTATAGGTACATGGTTAGCATAGAAAATAACCTTTCTATGTGTTTAGATTCATGGTGCCCAACCCGGGGTATACATAAAGGTCACCTGGGAAAGTTTCTTGGGGTTTTTTTTGGGAGATTTTAATTTTTTTTTTAATTTGTATTTTTTATTATTTTTAAAGGTCTTATTTATTTATTTATTTGACACAGAGAGAGAGAGAGCACAAGCAGGGGGAGCAGGAGAGGGAGAAGCAGGCTCCCTGCTGAACAGGGAGCCCAATGCGGGACTCGATCCCAGGACCCTGTGATCATGACCCGAGCCGAAGGCAGACGCTTAACCATCTGAGCCACCCAGACGCCCTTTTTTGAGGTTTTTTAAAAAAAGATTTATTTATTTATTTTAGAGAGAGAGAGAAAGAAGCAGAGGGAGAGAGAGAGAGAGAATCATCAAGCAGACTCCCCACTGAGCATGGAGCCCAGTGTGGAGCTCAATCCCAGGACCTTGAGATCAAGATCTGAGCTGAAACCTGAGCCAGACACTCAACCAACTGAGCCACTCAGGCGCCCCCCCCCCTTTTTAAAAAAGATTTATTTATTTGAGAGAGTGAGTGAGAGAGAAAGCATGAGTGGGGGGTGGGGTGCAGAGGGAGAGGGAGAAGCAGACTCCCCACAGAGCAGGGACCCAGATGCAGGGCTCCATTCCAGGACCCTGGAATTATGACCTGAGCCAAAGGTGGACACTTAACCAATTGAGCCACCCAGGCGCCCTTAAACTTGGGAAAGTTTTAAAACATGCTGTGATCTGGTCCCATCCCTGAAGATTTGGATTTAATTGGTCCAAGGGTGGAGTCCAGGCACTGACATGGTTTAAAAGTTCCTCTAGGCAATACTAATGTGTAGAAATGTTAAGGACCACTGATTCGGACAAAAACTTGTTATTTTTCTGCAGCTGCTGGTAAGCTAATTTCAGAAGCTAATCATTCAAAAGAACCTGTTAGGTCAGGGGAAAGAGGTATTAGAAAGAAGAATCCAGAAGATGTGTAATTCAGTGAAGAAAAACAATAACATCGAAGCCAGCATGGATTTTACAACCTCAGTAATCTTAACATTTTAGGTCAGATAATTCTTTGTTATGGGGAACTGTTCTGTGCATTGTAAGATGTTTAGCAGCATCCCTAGCTTCTACTCCTTAGGTATGCACTACGGATCTTCCCTCAGGTGTGACAACCAAAAATGTCTCCTGGTGTGTACCCCCAACTTGCATTTGATAACCACTGATCTAGACAATTAGAGTGTGGCTTTTTCCTTCTTCTTTATCTAAATCTGCTTTATCTTCCCTAAAATTAGCAAGTCTAATAAGTTCTTAAAACCCATCTGGTACTGGCTCAAAATTTACCAGCTTTGCAGAAAGGCCAGGAAGGCTCTGTTTAATGATGAAGATAGCCATCTTCATGGATGCTTTGGAATTAAGGTAGCATCCAAAATGAAAGGGGTTTTTATTGTTTGTTTGTTTGTTTTTAATGTGGAGTCATGAATCTTACTATAGATTAATCTTTTGGAGAAGACCTGAGATCCAAAATTAGTTTTTTAAAAAATACAAACCACAAAACAATTGTACTCTAGTCAAACCAAGAGGACTTTTTGAAACACAGACATATTTCAGCGATACCAGAGAATAGTTTTGATGCATTTGTCCTAAATTCACTTCTTAAAATATCACTAGATTTACTAAAACCCTATTTTTTATATCACACAGAATAACCAATCTGTGAACTAGTGTAAGGAGGAAAGCTCTAACAGACTGACAATGAAATCATTCATATGGGACCGTGACAAACCTCAGGGGGACTGTTAATTTTCTGTTTTCAGAATGACTTAGTTGACACCAGATATTACAGTTAGTACAAAAATCACCCATGGCAACAGCATTTGATTTGAAAAGCCGTAGGCTTACAGATGCATCGAGGTTGAGGTAGTTAGGGTAGGGACTAAATACTACTTCTCCCATAGTGCCCAGAATTCTGTCGATCTACATTTGCCAGTGTTTATGGATTACTGAGTGCTACCCCTGCGCTGGGTGCCTGACTTGCATTCTCTCATTAACCTTCGCAAAAGCCCTCAGAGCAGTTAGTCTTATTATCCCTATTTTATAATACAGGAACTTCTGAGATAGATAGGTAGCACTACTTACTAGCATTGTGGCCTTGGGAAGTTTAACACTTTAAGCTCCAAGAGAAGTTCCTGTACTTTTTTGGTTCATAATGTGCTTAGTGTTTCAGTAGTATTTTCCCAGTGCACCTGGGCCAAGAGAGAAACACCCAACAGTTCCATTTATTATGTAGTTAGGTGCAAAGAACTTTATAAATATTTCTGTCCCAACAACTTAGTAGTCATTTTGAGGAAACAACACACATAAACTGGAAGAAAAAAATAACGTATTTTATTTCATTCCTAAAGAAACCCTATCCCTTACTAGTGGGATGGGTGTACCTGTTTGACAAGCACGGCTTCTCGAACTTGGAATTGGACACCACCAGCCTCATTTTCTGTTCCATGTTGAGTTTTGCGTGTTACTTGCTTTTTAGCTCAGCAACTTCCAAAGACCTAGCTTTGAAAAGATACGATGCTATCAAAAGGAGTGTTTCAATCTAATGTTGAAGCTATGAATGAACTACTATGAGTGAGTTGTTTGTGCCGTATCTGACAGATGTCAAGTCTTGCTGTGCTTTTCTTGAAAATATAAAAGGTGCTCACTGTTGGGGAACTGCAAGTCTATCTGTTTCTTTCCACTAGGCTGTGAGCCATTTGATCAGCTGCCATATTCTCTTATTCATCCCCATATACTCACCCTTGGCATAGGGCTTGACACATAAGCACACAGTGGGTAAAAGGAGAGGTCTGAGTTGTTCCTGGTTCTTGGTTCCACCTCTCATTCTCTACAGAGATCTGAGCTCTTCTGAGTCTTCTAAGGGTGACTTTCTTCCCAAAGCTTGTTGATTTCAGACCCCCCCCCTTCCTAAAGATGAGCTCAAACTGGCCTCCAAGGACTGGGGAACCCAGAGCCCTATCACCAAGACCTGTTCATTCTAGCAAAGTCAGAGTCAAGCACATCTGTCCCCGCAAAGTCAAACCCTCTGTGACCTCTGTGATCTCCACAGCTGTCCCCAAAAGCAGCAGCTCCAACAGTCACACATGTTTGCCTCCAAGGCTGTGAGGTGGCTCTTTTTAGAGAATGAGAACAGGGAGGGAGGTGGGGAGGGGTTTGCAACTAGGACAAAGTGTGACCTTAACAGGAGTGAATGCTCTTGCATTGGTTTCTACAGTCCTGATATACCAGTCAATTTATTTGAATGGCAGAACAAACTTATCATCTGTCAGCTTCCCACCGTCCCATTCTGGGGCTATGGCTGAAAACAGCCACCACTCACTCTCCTTTGAGACAGTGTACTTCATTTCATCTCCCACAGCATGGAGTTCTCAATTAATTCTTGCTATTGGTCTAATGTCTGGCCATGGCCTTCCATTACATCATTAATGCTGGTAGAGCCAGATTAACAAATACATCCACGAAAAGCCCATGACATTGCTTGTTCAGTAATCCCACTCCTAGGTACTTCTACAGATATTCTCACAGATTTGAGAATGACATACATGTATTATCAATTACAGCAGTATTTTTATTTTTTTTAAAGATTTTATTTATTTATTTGACAGAGAGAGACACAGCGAGAGAGGGAACACAAGCAGGGGGAGTGGGAGAGGGAGAAGCAGGCTCCCCGCAGAGCAGGGAGCCCGATGCGGGGCTCGATCCCAGGACCCTGGGATCATGACCTGAGCTGAAGGCAGTCGCCTAACCAACTGAGCCACCCAGGTGCCCTACAGCAGTATTTTTAATGAAAGATTAGAAATAACTGATAATATCCTTTAATAGGGAACTATTAAACTATGACACTTTACACATAGAATATTAGGCAGTCTTTTAAAGCAGGGGTCAGCTAACTTTTTCTGTAAAGGGCCATACAGTAAAATCTTAAGTTCTGCAGATCATCCATTCTCTGTTGCAATCACTCAACTCTGCCGTTGTCGGACAAAAGTAGCCACAGACAGTGAATACATGAATGGGCATGACTGTGTTGCAATAAAACTTTATTTACAAAAACAGGTGCAGACCTGTGGCCTGTAGTTTGCCCAGCCTGATTTAAATGAATGAGGCAAGTCTATATATACTGCTATAGAAAGAGTCCTAAGATATGTCATTATGCAAAGTAAACCAAGGAGGAAAAGAAATACAAGGACATAAGTAAATACGCAGAATACAGAAGGCTGTATAAGAAACTAAATGTGGTTGCATCTGGGGATGGCACCAGAAGAGCTGAGAGAAAGGGCAAATGGTTTCAAAGGAGCAAAATTCCAATTTGTGATATTAAGGCTGACCATTTGTATACTCCTTCCATAACCAGCATTCCTCTGCCTGACTTCCCCTTATGACTGAGGCACATTTGATTCCCCATGTAAATTGCAAACTCTTTTGAAGGACTATTTTTATATTTGCAGGCTTTCCTGCTTCTTGCCACAACATACAATTTATCACAATGTTTTGCACAAAGCAGGCTTTCTTTATATACTTATGACATGAAAATGGTAACATAAATACTCACTTATAAAGGTAATGGTGGGAGGGAACCCACCATTGCAACTCTTGATAGCAAGAGTTGCATGCTATTCCTCCCTCTCCCCACGATTCAGTTACTCTCGTATAGGTAGAATCAAATGAAAGCACACTTCAAGGACACTGAAGGAAACAACATGGGGAAATACGGGGCCCATCATGGGGCTCATTCCATGTTGAATATCCACCTGAATTAAAGGACTGTTGTGGCACAGTGGCTGTTCCATGTTCCCCACACCACCTCCTCCTGAGCACACTTGAAGACATTCCCTGGCCGCCCTGGCCGCTCATGTCTGAGTCGTCCCTGGGCCCACAGGGAGTGTGTCTGCAAGTGCAGGGGGGCTCACAGCTCTCTGGACACCTACACACTAGGCATGAGTCAGGGCAAAATGGGAAACACCCCCTCCGCCCTCAAAGGAAGGTTATGTCCAGTCACGGATGGCCCAGCTGTGAGATATTTTCAACTCCTGGGGAGGTGGTGTGGGTGGGAGACATTTGGAGTGACCGTACGGGCGGCTGCCTTCTCATTCTCCTGAAGGACTCACTCAGCTCCCTCCCGGAGAACAAGAGGACGGGCAATACAATTCTCAGATGCTTGCTTTCCAGTGATACTATGACCCTGATGTGAGTTGCCATGACAATTTACACATATTAGATCCGCACTCTTTGGGTCTTTTTATGTCCTTACGGGGAATGAAGCCTGATATTTCGCGTTGAAATTCTATCCATTCTTACAGACTCTCCAGGTCAGAGATTCCAGCTCCAGTGACATCGACATCCTTGCTCCCATTGCAGGAGCAGGACACCCCTCTTGTTGATGGCCTATGGTGGCTAGATGAATGGGGCTCTGGGCGTGGATTCAGGCATTTGGGTGTACCTTGAGCGGGGGAAAGAGCGGAAGAGAGGACAGTCTGTCATAAGAAAAACTGAACCAGCTGATTAAAAGTCAACCACAAAATCTTGGCTTTGGAAGCGACCAGAAAAACTAACTAGCTCAGGTGCAGCATTCCGCAGATGGAGAGTGAACACGGAAAGGGGAAGTGACCTGCCCAAGGTCACAGAGCTACTTGGTGGCAAACAGAGGATTAAAATGGAGTCTCTTGACTCCATTTCCAGTCCAGTGCCTTTCTAGATGACACGTGATAGGAACACCATATAGCATAGTAGATTTCCTCAAAAAGCAGAAAAGAGGGCCTGCCTTCCTTTAATTTCCTGCTGAAGAGTTGCATGCTATTGTCTGGTGCTGGAGGCTGATTATGATGGACATTCCTAAAGATATTAATGAATTCTTTCCTCTTCCGTTGACTGTGCCACAGGTGCGTGTAGGGCTAATTCAAGGGGATTGATTGCGAGTGATGACTCTCCCCAAAGTCTCCAAAATGTCTGTTCTAAAAGAGCAGGCCAAATAAAAATACATTTTTTTTTTTATGTAAAAAGAAGGCAGACACAGTATACTTGGTTCCAGATTTGCCAACTCTGAGAATCTGCCAACTCTTTATTGCTTCTGCAGTATGCAGAGCTTTAGAATTGGAGCACCTTGATAGGTAGCACCTACATACAAGGTGATGAGGAGGAGGAGGAGGAGGAGGGAACATTTCTTGAATGCATACTATGTGCTAATCACATAGCTAAAACCAAATCACATCGGAAAGGCTTTACATTTATTCTCTCATTTGATCTTCTCAGTAACACCAAGAGGTAGATACTGTTATTCCCATTTCCAGAGGGTAAGCTGAGGCTCAGAGAAGTCTCATGGCTACAAAGAGGTAGATGCAGTATTTATATTCAGATGGGCGCAAGAGCCTGTCTACACCCTATTTTTCCTGTAAATTAGAAACACAGCATTTAGAGGTGGAAGGTGCCCGTCTCATCCAAGAGGCACCTTTAATAGGTGAAGAAACAGGCACCCAGAGAAGTGGAATGGTTTGTTCTAGTTACATAATCAGTGACAAACCCCAGGTTTCCAGGCTCAGAAGAATGCCCTCTACTGGATCACTGAAAAGGGTTTTCCCTTGTTTTTTTTTTTTTTAAATGCCTCTGGCAGTGCATTTTGTCAGCAGCTCTCCAGATCTTTAAGGAGAGCTGTTTAGTGGCAGATTAATCCAGATCAGCTACACACAAAAGGGTAGTACTGTGTAGCAGCTAAGAATTTTGGCACCATCAGCCATCAGCTACAGTCTTGGGTTATTTATTGATCTTCTCTATGCCTTTCTTCATCTGTAAAGTAGGGGTAGCGACTTCCTGGAGTTGTGAGTATATATGCACAGGGCTGGACACAATGGGAACTCTGCGTAAGTATAAGCTGGCTTACATAATGATCTGTTCTTATAAATATGGGGGAGAGGAGAGATGGGGGAGGAAGAGGGATTGTCCCCACACTGTGCAAGTAGCACTCTGGCTAATAGGCCATGTGGCCACTCTGTCCTTTTCCCTTGATGCCTTTTAGAGCTGTATCCAATCTGTTCACACTGCCTAAGCTCCAGTCCATTGGAGCCACGTTTCGTGTCTGCCACACAACCAGCAAGCACTCCTTGCCCTCAGTCCATCCTCCTCGAGAGCCTTGGGTAGGGCAAATCACTTCACTGGCAACTCACTTCCACTGGGCCTGGGTTTACCCATCAGTTAAAGGAGCAACTAAAGAGAGTAAAATGTTATGAATTAATTTAACTATATATTAAATAGAACTTTATGGGTGAAGTTAGGGGCACCTGGGTGGCTTAGTCGGTTAAGCGTCTGCCTTCAGCTCAGGTCATGATCTCAGGGTCCTGGGATCGAGCCCCGCATCGGGCTCCTTGCTCAGCAGGAAGCCTGCTTCTCCCTCTCCTACTCCCCCTGCTTGTGTTCTCTCTCTCGCTGTCTCTCTCTCTCTGTCAAATAAATAAATAAAATCTTTAAAAAAAAAAGAACTTCATGGGTGATCTAAGAATCTGTCAAGCATTTTCTCTCTGGGAAACTATTCCAAAAAACTATTCAGCAAGGAAATTTTGGGGATATGATCCCTTGTGACCTGGAAATACCCTATAAAAATCATGCAGTTTTGGAAGAAGGAGGATTTTCAAAGGGTGAGGACAGGGATGGTGGGTGGGGGTGGGAGATGGGGGGAAATAATGATTCGTCTTAGAAGCTGTATTTAAATAGGAGAGGTTGGAAACTGGCACCTTACAAGGGGCTGGGTCCTGAGCATTCTGCTGCCTTTCTGCACAGATAATTACTTTGATGACCTACAGCGAATCCAAAGCGACAGCTGACATGATGCCACCATCCTGAAGGTTGTTGACCTGAAGTAGCCTAGATGCTGCTGCTGCATCAATGTTAGGTGATACACAGACCTGAGACGTGTAGAGGGAGTGCATAGAGAGGGCAACGTTCTCAGAGCCTGAGGTCAACAGGCTCCCACTGCCCTTTTAGGGAAGCTCCCCCCACCCCCCATCTCCAGTTCTGTTTTCTTCCCTTCCCTGTGTTGGTTAACTTAATGGTTGCTCAGCCTGGCTGACAGCAAGGAGCATCTGAGGACCCAGGAGCTATGCTGGTAGAAGTTCCCTGGGTGTTTCAGCAGTTGCCCAGTTTGGGCACGACCCTGAGATCAAGACCTGAGCCAAAACCAAGAGTCAGATGCTTAACCGACTGAGCCACCCAGGCGCTCCTCCATCTCCTATTCTTAACCTCTGAAGGTTGGGTTCTAAGAAATAGACTGTTTTGCACAGAGGGATAAAGTGTGTCGTTTGGGTCCCTCCGGTAGGTAAGAAGGAAGGAGTTGAATTCTGCCTCTGCTCTTGGGGCCCGGCCACAAGCCCTGGCAGCCCACGGGAAGGGCCACTGTTGTCTCACTGATCTGAGGGCTGCCTGTGTCTCATCGCAACAGCCATGAGGCACCATGGCAGCGCCTCTTTACAATGTGTCTTCCTGAAGAGGGTGCTTTTCCTCATTCACAAGGTAGAATTCCTGCTAGGTGCTGGGGGTAGAATGGTGCTCACCTTTTCCTCATGGCTTCTTTCACTTAACACAGATCCAAACATGTGTAATGAAAACAGCCTGAATTTATATTTTTTACTAAAAGTTAAATTATGATCCTCTCATAAAGGCATAAAAGCCTCTTTTACAGGAAAAAAAAAAAAAAAGAATTCCTTTTATATTATCATGTATAATATATGGGGACTAAAAGAAAGTCAGCCTTCCCACCCGGCCAAGAAGGGCAGAATTCTCTTGTTTAGTGGGACTAAACCTTCCATGCTTAGTTCCATAAGATGCTTATTGACGTTCTCAATCCTTGCACAGGGGCGGACATCTTGTAGCATCTGCTTGCGAACCCCAGGTATACCCCCACTATCTGACTGGAGGGCGGAGGGCTCAATTGCAGCTGCTGGTTGAGCTCATTGCTGAGCCAGCATGTTCCATGGGGAAGCAATTAGACAGATCAGAACCAGAAGCTGCCCCAGAGAGCGTATGAATTAAACACTGGGGACCCGAAGTACAGAAGCTACTTCCACTTAGCATCAACTTCACTTTTTCATCTTTAATTTGGGTTGAAGAGTTCTGAGATGTTGTCAGCATTCCTAAAGGGCCTTTCAGTTTTCAGACACTCTTTTTTTTTTTTTTAAAGATTTTATTCATTTATTTGACAGAGACACAGCGAGAGAGGGAACACAAGCAGGGGGAGTGGGAGAGGGAGAAGCAGGCTTCCCGCCGAGCAGGGAGCCCGATGTGGGGTTCGATCCCAGGACCCTGGGATCATGACCTGAGCCAAAGGCAGATGCTTAACGACTGAGCCATCCAGGCGCCCCCAGACACTCTTTTTTCTCAAAAGTTACTGGTTGTCTACTGCAAATATGTATGTGTTTTAAAAAATATTTTATTTATTTATAAGAGAGAGAGAAAGAAAGCATGAGCAGGGGGGAGGGACAGAAGGAGAAGGAGAAGTAGACTCACCTTGAGCAGGGAGCCCAATGTGGGGCTCGATGCCAGGACCCTGGGATCATGACCCGAGCCGAAGGCAGAAGTTTAACCAACTGAGCCACCCAGGCACACCTCATTCACTAAACTTTCAACAACTACTTGTAGAATATGTATTCTGTGCCAGGCACCATGCTAAACACCAGGAATAAAGATATTAAAAAATCACTTTTGCTGCTCTTATGGAATATTTAGTCTACCAGGATGGACAAACAAGTAAATATGTCAAATTATAATATAGTATAATAAGTACTAAGCTACTTATGAAAACAAAGTACCATGAAAACACATGGGACATGCCCCTAACGTGGACCAGGGGGGAGGAGTCAGGGAAGGACTCACAGAGGAAGTGATGGATGGAAACATTTAGAATAATGTTTGAGCAAATATCTGGGTATTGTGGCCAAGCCACGTTGACACATAAAATTAACCACCACAGTCGGTAAACTCAAGAAGAGACACTTCTGTTGATGGTGGAGGCAAAAGCGTGACTGTAATATATTAAAAGGCTAACAGGAAGTAAGGAAGTATGTCATTGAGATTTATGGTTCCCAAACCTGGCTGAATTTGAAAACACCTGGGAAGTTTTTTAAAATCCCAATGCTTCAGGCAGCACCCAATATCAACTAAATGAGAATCTTTGTTGGTAGGTCCCAGGTATTAGTGTTTTCTAAAATTCCTCCATTGATTCCACTGTGCCAGGTTTGAGAACCCTTAATATAGATTGAATACCTCTCAAACTTTAAAGTGCATGTAAATTTCCTAGTAACCCTGGGTTGGGGCCCATGATTCTGCATTTCTAACAACTGGAGCCCCCAGGGATGCCAATGTAGTCTGCCAATCCACAGATTACACTTGGAGTAGTGAGGGTATAGATAATTCTTTTCAGTAAGTTTGACTATGAAAAATACAGTGAAATAGGACAGATGGCAAGAAGAAGATATGAAATCAAGGAAGGATGATTATTATCATTTTAAAGCACAATATAAAAGCATGTTTGTACAGTCCTGGGAATGGTCCAGGAAAAAGAGAAGTTAACAAAGGAAGAGAGATGGGGACAACTAAAAAAGCAAAGTTCTTGAGGAAGCTAGAGGAGTAGGGTCCCGAGTGCAGGTACAGTGAGTAGAGTCTTTTTTTTTTTTTTTTTAAGGCTTAAAACGTATTTTAATAAGTTGATGCTGTATTACTGCTCCATTTCTCAGAAAAACTCCAAAGATATCAGGGACAAATCAAACATGGTACACCAATTAAAAAAACGCACCACATAACTACCTAAGATAGGCAAGGCTAAGAGCTACTGTCTGACCTTCAGCATGCAGCAACCCTGTTCCCAAGATTGTACTAGGCCTGTCAAGAAAAGCTGTGAACAGCAACATGATAGACACAAAAGGGCCATTCCTGGGTTGTCCTAACCCAAGAAAAAAGATGGAGGCAACTTGACACATGGGGTTCTTTTAAAGATACACTAAAATGAAAATCTCTAAGAGAAAATGTTTTCCTCAGGACATGAAGGGGTAATATATGGGATATAACAGAACTGTATGTATGTTGTCTGTGACCTCTGTGGACATTTGCCTGAATTCCCGGCTGCGAGTGAATGGAACAATGGGGCTAAGGTCATTGGGGGATGCTTGTTTTTGTGGTGTATGTGGCAATGTCTCTGAGAAACCAAATAGAACAGGATGGACAAAGAATGAAATGATCAAGATTAATGGGGGCTCTAACTGGATCCATTTTGCCATGGTCCCCCCTCCACCACAGACCCTCAACAATCATGTGAGACCTCAGGAATGCACCACACGAAATCAATTAGTTAAACGATATACCACACAGAACTGATTTGTTAAATATCGCCCCTCCCTTGCCCTCAGCCTCCAGCAAACTCCCTCAGAGTAGTACAGGCAAGGAAGACCTAACTATTGGGAGGAATCCCTAACACTTTTCCAGGGCAGAGTTCTGGCTAGTCCAAAAAGGGTCCTTCTTTTAAGGGTTTTTGGGAAACTAGACATTGAAATTTTTATTAGTATCGGCGACGTTTGTTTGGAGCAAATTCAGCTCCAGGAGCTGCATGGTTGAATGCAGGAGGGGTTTGACCAATTGCCCCAATTCCTTCCATTGTAGCAGCTTGGCCAAAGCGTTCAGTTGTTGGTGGGGTCAATCCCAAGGTTCCATCTGGCATCATAGCGGCAGTTCCTGGAGGAGCTGGGGTACCAGCTGGTACTGGAGCAGGGGACATGGCGCCTCTGTTGTTGATGCCTATAGCACCTCCCATAGCCATCTGGCCCATCCGTATCTCCTGTTCTCTCGCATCAGGGCATGTTCCCTTGAATCCTTCCTGCTGTTGCCGCATCATTTCTTCCTATTGCCGCGCATCTCTTCCTCATGGCGCCTGCGTTCCTCCTCCTGCCTGAGCTCCAGTTGCTTTCATTTTTGCACTTCTTGGTTGTGCAGCTCTTCCATCCTCCGAAGTTCTTCTTTTTTTTTTTTTTTTTTTTAAGATTTTATTTATTTATTTGAGACAGAGAGAATGAGAGACAGAGAGCACGAGAGGGAGGAAGGTCAGAGGGAGAAGCAGACTCCCTGCCGAGCAGGGAGCCCGATGTGGGACTCGATCCCTGGACTCCAGGATCATGACCTGAGCTGAAGGCAGTCGCTTAACCAACTGAGCCACCCAGGCGCCCCCTCCGAAGTTCTTCTTGACGTCTCATCAAATCCTGTCTCATAAGCATGACCTGGTGCTCATGGCGAGCAGCCTCCATCTCCATCTCCGGCTTCTCATGAGCTTCCTTGATGTTGCAGTCCACTTGGTCCTGCTGCTGCTTCTCCATCTCAATGAGTGCCTTCCAGCGCATGGCATACTCATACTCAAAGGAGCCAGGTTGTGCAAATCTGGGTGGCTGCTCTTGCTCCTTGTGAAATTGCTGGTTCTTTATAACCAGCTTCTCTGGAAGTCCCTCTTCATCCAGCTGGTCCATGGGCTCCACCATCACAGGCCAAGGAAATGTGGTTAGCAGGAAGGAGCTTTCACTGCACCTGTCCAGAACTTTCCGAGCAGCTGGCTCCGCTGAGAATTCAGCAGTGCCTTTTTCTGAGGGCCTTCCTCAATCATCCACGATGACTACAGCCCTTTCCACCTGGCCAAACACCGAAAAGGCTTCCTCCAGCAGTTCAGTGGAAACATACTGAGGAAGGTTTTGGACTGTAAGGGATGCACTATGGCAGACAAAGCACACATGCAGCTGCTTTCCATGGAGTGGCATGTTGTCCAGTTCTACTTTGGCAATCTCCACTAGGGTTTGTGTTTCCAAGCTGATAAAGCCAAAGCCCTTATCCTTATGAATGAAGACTTCTCCTGCCTTCCTGTATTTCTCAAATAGTTTCCTCATCTCCTCCTCAGTGATCTCAGGAGGAAGATTGCCCACAAAGAGCCGGCTACGTTGGGTGAAGTTCTTCTCTCCTGGTTTCCTAAAATTCTTCAGGTCAATAGTCAAGACTTCATTTTGGCTGCTGGCTTGTTGACCATTTGCAGGTATTGGTGGCCATGGCGGCTGCTCTTGCTGCTGCTGCTGCTGCTGGTGGTGATGATGATGATGCTTCCTTGGAGTATGGTTTTGCTTCTCCAAGTTAAAGGTTTTATTGCTCTGCATTTTTGCACCCCTCTACCAACTGTTCTCTCCTCAGAGTAACAGTGACGCTACCTGAGTGAGTAGAGTCTTAATGGATAGGGAACCAGCTGGGGAGAAGGAAGGAGGAGGAAACATGCACACAGGCCTAGAGGAAGAGGCCTGGGGGACTTATCTCCTGCCAGAGAATTATAAGTGATTCCGTATGATAAGAGCACAGGAAGCATTTGGAGGACTGATCAATAAACCTCAACCTCAACCTCACCTGGTATATAAAAGTTAATTCAAAATGGATCATAGTCTTAAAGGTAAAATGTAAAAATACAAACATTTTTAGGATAAAACATAGGAGAAAATCTTCAGGATCTAGGGCTAGGCAGAGAGTTATTAGGCATGACACCAAAAGCGCAATCCATGAAAGGGAAATTTGATAAATTGGACCTCATCAAAATGAAAAACTTTTGCTCTCGGGAAGTCCATGTGCAGAGGACGAAGAGACAAGCTACAGACTGGGAGACAATATTTGTACTCCATATACCCAACAAAGGAGTAGTATCTAGACTATATAAAGAACTCTCAAAATTCAACAGTGAAAAAAAAAAAGTTAAACAATGCAATTAGAAAATGGGCAAAAGAGGGTGCCTGGGTGGCTCAGTTGGTTAAGCGACTGCCTTCGGCTCAGGTCATGATCCTGGAGTCCCGGGATTGAGTCCCACATCGGGCTCCCTGCTCGGCAGGGAGTCTGCTTCTCCCTCTGACCCTCCCCCCTCTCATGTGCTCTCTCTCTCTCATTCTTTCTCTCTCAAATAAATAAATAAAATCTTAAAAAAAAAAAAGAAAACAGGCAAAAGATATGAATAAACATTTCATTGAAGTTGATATACAGATGGCAAATAAACACATGAAAAGATGTTCAACATTATTAGCTGTCGTGGAAATGCAAATTAAAACTACAATGAGCTATCAGCACACACTTATCAAAATGGCTGAGATTAATAAAATATGTAGTGATAACACCAAATACTGGTAAGGATGCAGAGGAAATACATCACTCATACATTGCAGATGGGAATGTACAATGGTGCAACCACTCTGGAAAACAAGTGGAAATTTTTTTTAAAAAACAAAACCTAATAATTGTCATATGACCCAGCAATTGTACTCTGAGGTCTTTATCCCAGAAAAATGGAAACTTATGTTCACATAAAAACTTTATGAATGAATGTTCAGAGCAGCTTTATTTGTAATAGCCAAAAACTAGAATCAGCTCAAATATCCTTCAACAGGTGAATGTTTAAACAAATTGTGGTATACACACACCATGCAATATTACAAAGCAATAAAAAGAAATTAACTACTGATACACCCAACAACTGGACAAATCTTCAGAGAATTATACTGAATAATAGAGAGCAAATCCCAAAAGGGTATATAGTGTATGATTCCATTTACAGGACATTTTTGAAATGACAAAACTTTAGAAATAGAGAACAGATTAATGATTGCCAGGGATTAGAGATGGAATGCGATTGCTTGAGGGAGTTGAGTGTGTTATAAAAGGGCAACTTGAGGGATCATTGTGGTGTTAGAACTGTTTAATATCATGATAGGTGGTGGATACAGGAATCTACATAAAGGATAAAATTCTATAGAATTTAATACACACGTACCTGAATGCATACAAGTAGAACAGGAAATCTGAATAAGGTGGATGGATTATATCAAGATTTCTGCCCTGGTTGTGATACTGTATTATAGTTTTGCAAAATGTTATCATTGGGGAAAAATGAGTAAAGTGCACAAGAGATCTGTCTGCATTATTTCTACAACCGCATGTGTGTCTACAACTATCTTAATAAAAATTGCATTAGAAAAAAGACAAGCCATAGATTGGGAGAAAATATTTGCAAATCATGTATCTGGTAAAGGACTTATATCCAGAATATATAAAGAATTATCAAAACTCAATATTAAGAAAACAAACAACCCAATTACAAATGGGCAAAACATTAAAAAAATTTTTTTTAATTTATTTATTTGACAGAGAGAGAGACAGGCAGAGAGAGAGCACAAGCAGGAGGAGCAGGAGAGGGAGAGGGAGAAGCAGGCTCCCCCTGAGCAAGGAGCCCAATACGGGGCTCGATCCCAGGACTCTGGGATCATGACCTGAGCCAAAGGCAGATGCTTAACTGACTGAGCTACCCAGGTGCCCCGGGGAAAACATTTTAACAGACACTTCACCAAGACATATATAGATGGCAAAAAATAGCATGCAAATATGCTCAACATCATTAGTCATCAGGGAAATGCAAATTAAAATCCAATGAGATACTACTACACACCTATTAGAATAGCCCAGATTAGAAAGACTAATCATACCAAGTGTTGATGAGGATACAGAAGAAATGGGACACTCATACAGTGCTGGTGGAAGTGTAAAATGGTATATCCACTTTGGAAAATATTTTGACCTTTTTTTTAAGTTGAACATATTTTTAGAATATGACTCAATCATTCTATTCCTAGGTATTTATCCAAGAGAAATTAAAGCAGATCTTTATAAAATACTTGAACATGAATGTTCATAGCAGCTTTATTTGTAATAGCCCCCAAATGAAAACTACCTGCTTTGGTCTGAATGTTTGTGACCCCCACACCCCCAATTCATATGTTGAAATTCTAACCACCAAAGATGATGGTATTAGGAGGTGGGGCTTTTGGGAAGTGCTTAGCCTATGAGAGCAAAGCCTTCATGAATGGGATAAGTGTTCTTATAAAAGAGACGCAGCAGAGATCTCTTGCCCCTTCCACCATCTGAGGACACAGCAAGAAGGTACTGGCTATGAACCACAAAGTGGGACCTCACCAGGATGCAACCATGCTGGAACTTTCCAGCTTCCATAACTGTGAGAAATAAATTCTGTATTTAGAAGTTGCCCAATCTGCAGTATTTTGTTAAAGCATCTTGAACAAACTAAGATACAACCCAAATATTCATCAGATGAATGGATAAATAAATTGTGGTACATTCATAAAATGAAATACTAAGCAATAAAAAGGAATTAACTCTTGATACATTATAAATTTCAAAAAAAATTGTGCCAAATGAGAGAAACCAGTCAAAAAAAAAAGTACATACTGTATGATTTGATTCATATAGAACTCTAGGAAATTCAAACCAATCTAAAGTGTTAGAAAGTAGATCAGTGGTTTCAGGGAAAGGGGAGAAGGTGATGGTTTGAGAGGAAGAGTGGAGAAATTACAAAGGGGCACAAGGAAACCTTTCAGGTCATCGATATGCTTGTTATCTTGATTGTGGTATTGCTTTCACAGTTATATACCTATATTAAAACTTACCACATTGTACAATTTAAATATGTGCAGTTTATTGTATGTCAGTTATACTTCATTGTTTTTAAAAAGGAATTTTAAAAAGAAAGGGATGTTGATCTTATAAAAATGTAGTTGATTGCTTTGTAATAATCCAATAAAATAGATTTTTATTTAAAAAATCTTATCCATTTAGGTGTAGGAGAAACAAATATTAAAGATCGGGCATGTGTAATGATAGTAGCTGGGCAGAATTTATAAAAATCCAGAAGGAAGACATACTTAGAGAGCTTTGTAAGTGTTTTAAAATTATTTTTCCACTTGAGGAAAAAAAATGATCGTAAATGAGAGAAAATGCATTATAGATGTGATTTATTTAGGAGGGGTAATAATAGAACTATAGTTAGCAGACCCACCTCAAAGTAAAAGGCATTGACTCTACATTGAATGATTGGTCAATGAATATATATATCATATGACCTAAAATAAAATGTTTAAGGTAAGCATCATTTTGATTCCCCAATTTAAGAAAGTTTTCAGTCTTGCTAGAAGTTTTGATAGTGTCAAATAAGAGGCGTTTAAATGATGACGGTAAAGATTTTTGTAATAAGCCCCACATTTCCAGCTAAGCCATTATATATCTTACCTTAAGTGAAAAGGCTGAACAAGTTCCGTCAGATTCGTCATGCTGTTTTCTCTCCTTTGGATGAAGCTCCCAACCTCTAGAACTTTCAAGTTTCTTGCACTCTCAACCTTCAGGAGTTTGAGCTGAGGCTGTAGAAAGACAGGCTCAGAGGCCCAGAACTCTGCAAAGACATGAAAACCATTTTTCATTGCTATAAATAAAAACCTGAAACCTGTCACACTTGGTTAATATCACCCACATTAGGAGACACGGACAGAAAAGAAAGAGGCAAAAACAAAACATCTGTTGCTTTATTTAGAAACCAAGTCTCTGGTTTTCAGGCGTGTGGAGATTTTGAATGCCTTACCCCGTAAGACTGAGCTAGGGAGCACCACGTTCTCTCCCAGTTAGTGTGTACAACACACGGTGCCAGCTAGGGCAGAAGGAATCACAGCGAGAGCTTCTTTCTCTGCCTCTGTTGACACCAACCATCCAGGGCAGGAAAAAGCTGCATCTCAGACTCAAGCCCTTCATTCAAAGACTCACCAGAGGGAAGCACGGTCCATCCAATGCCTATGGATTATCATCAGCCCATTTCTCAACTCAGCCATTCCTGGAGACTGAGGAGCAGCAGGAAGATGATCAGCACACCTCTGAGAGTCAAGGTTGCCACCAAGCCAGCTGCCCAATGAGGGTGATACTGTTAGAATAGGGAGTTAGTTAGGTTCTAATGGGATAGCTGGTGGCCAGCAACAAAGTCATGGCCACCTATTGGCAAAGTCAGAGGTCTGTCCTGCCAGCACTCCACAAGAAGCCAGATCAAACCGTTACAGGATTACAGGGTTCTTGTTTCACAGAGTTGAAGAATGAATCTTGCGGACACAGAAGGGTGAAGTGAAGTGAAAGTTTATTAAGTGAAGGTGAGAGCAGAAAGGAAAGAAGAAGCTCTCTGGAAGGAGAGGGGTCCCGAATGGGTTGTCCCTGAGGGCTTCTAGTGGCAGTCTTTTATTGAGAACTGACTGGGAAACTTATGGCCTTGAGTTTCTTGTGCCATCTTGGTTTGAGCATGGACTATTGATAACCTCCTTAATGACTTAATTCTTTGAGGTTTGGCCATTTTCCACGATACACTGTAGCCACAAAGAAGAATAATCCCAACCATCCAAGGCCAGGTGGTCTGCCTCCTTATCTCTTGTTCACTCTGTCTTAGAGTTTCTCCCTGCCAGGAATAGTTTCAGAGCCCAGCCAGGGGCCCCCTAACTCTCCCTGTCTATACCTTAACACTTTCCTTATTCAAAACCATACAGGCCCAAGATGGTGGGTGCCAGGACAGAAAACCCCTGACTACATTAGGAAGAAAAAGTGGGAAACTCTGTTTCCCACCCCCAAGTAATGAATATTCTGCCCCTTAGTTAACAACTGTCAGTAAAAGGTAGAAACGCAACCTCCATGACACACAGCTCTCTCTCTCTCTCTAGCTTGCCTGCTTTCATATCTCTCGAGTATACTTTTTGCTTTAATAAACTTTCCCACTTGTGTCACTCATCTGCTCTGTTGTGTGCCTGTCCTTGAATTCTTTCTCGAGACAAGACGGAGGAACCTTCAGCGACACTTTTGGGATGGGCTGGGTCCAGGATCCGGGGCCTGGGATCTCTCCAGTTCACCTGGCAACAAACCCACCCCATCAATCAAAATTTGGGGGACTTCCCTCAAAGTATATTTGTATTTTCATTATAAGTCATATACATGTTATCCTGCATTAATATATTCCACTCATTTTACATCAAACACATCAAGGGGATGAGTTAAAGATGAAAGAAATATTTTTAATACTGAGATAACCATGACGACTTTATATCACCATTAGCAAATACCCAAAGGTACGTTACACACTTAGGACAAGGTTCATTATTAAAAATAATGAATGCAAAGCTCACAAATTCATTTAAATTGAGGATGTGGGGGGGGCAAGTTCTTCAGCTTTGATGATATCTCCATTGTATTTTACTTTTAAGTGAGGCTGATGAAGAAATCTATTAAAGGACAAAAATTCAACTGAGTACATTTGAAGATCTAACTGGCTTGGTTAAGTGATTCACGAATGGGGCAGCATCTCACCTAGCAAGCAGAGGGGAACTCGGGAGAGCTGTACAGAATGGAGGCTTTTATAGTTAGAGTGGTGAGGCGAGGAAGTTATTAGCAAAAGGAAGAAAGGATTGTTCCAGGCAAGGTCACTTTCCCTCAGGAGGAAGAGCAGAGGGCCTTATCATGCCTATTACTTCATCTTCCCTTGGGGGATAGAAAGGGCCCACGTGACACATTACCTCACTGGTGCTGACTGGAAAATTCCTGCAGCTAAGACAACATTTCTGAGTAAAGTTGAAACCTGTTTCGGAGACTTGATGTGTCACCTAATTATTGACTCTCTGTGGTTCCTTTGTGCTTACACTACTGGCAATTTCCTCACAGAAACTTCTCGGCAGCTATTCCACCCCATCTGAGGGAGGGTGTTCTGGAACCCCTTGCACACCAAACCAGTCTCTCTCTCTCTCCCTCCCGTTTGGCTTTTTCTTCAACTCTTGTCTCCTTCTCACCCACCTCTTCTATGAATCACTTAGCTTCTCTGCTATGTCCTCGTCTCTTTCTCCAGCTTTGACTAGAGGCTCCCATCTCTAAATATTCTCCATCTTAGTTAAAGAAAGCTTGTGTGTTCCCCTTTACCTAGTCCTAGCAGGAGAGGGGAGAAGGGCACCGGGAAGCTGAGAACATACGCATATTAATAAATCTGTTCTTTACCCACCTCTGTGAATATGGGATTGCAATGAGAATTAGGAGGAAACATCTGTATGAACAACCCACAAGGAGATCTGAAAAAGAAAGGGATTTCAAGTACTTGAAGTTTGGGAACTGTTCCCACTTCCATCAAGAAGGTGGTTTTAGAACAAAACTGTAACCATATCCTTGGGCAAAAGTGAAAGGACATGACCTAATGAAGTGATCCATGGAACCAAATATTTAGAGTCAGAATGTCAACAATAAGATGAAAGGTTACTTATTTATTGTGGTTTGGCCATTTGTACTTTACATTAAAAGGGAGTGAGCTAGGTGAACTGATGCAAGATCTGATATTTATGTAAGATACATTAGAGAATGTCAGAAATCAGCAGCACATTTCTACTAGAATAGGAAAAGAAAGAAAGGGTATTCAAGAGACGGAACAAGTGAACAAGTGGTACATAAAATCTCTCAAGGAAGAGAGTAGAACCAAAGGATTTACAGACCAACATAGACATTCCTGGCTGGGTGAGGAATACCCTGAAATACACTGATGGAAAAAAAAAAAAGGCAAAACAAAAAGAAAGTAGATACAAATTTATAAGTCAAGGTAATGAGAAAAGAAATGAGAAGGGCAAGGAAGAACGAAATGAAGTGTCCTTAAAAATGCAAGAAAAGGAAAGAAAGGGTGGTAGCGAACTTGAAGAGAGAAAAAAGAGTAACGTTCAAATGCTGCGAAAAGAGAAACTTCTGGTGTTGAGGAAATTTTTATGTAATGTTTTCAGAGTATCAAAAGTCAGGGGAAAATGTTTCCCCAGCTTTGAATTTCTTTCTGAATGATAAAAACCTAGTCACATATTTATTCCTAAACCAATCATTGGCAAGGGGAATAGCATTTCTAGGTTTGGTTAAGATAATCTAGGTTCCCAGGAGTGCTGCTGCCCCTGAAGTTCATGGCCACCTAAGAATGAAAGAAAATTGGGGGAGAAGGAGAAATTGGGGTGACTTGGTCAGGAAACCTCTGGAGAGAACCTGCTACAGAGGCACATATGGATTTGGTGAAATTTAGGCTAGTCCTTGAAGAATAGGTCACATCTAGACATGGAAAAAAAGGGGAAAGGGCTTCCCATTTGGAGGGAACACCTGAGTGAAGGCACAGGGACAGTGGCGTGCTGAGTGTGTTTCTGTCTGATGCATTAGACGGTGGTACCCCCACGGGGAAGTAGTGTCAGATCATAAAGAGCCTTGAATGCCAGGCAATAGAATCAGGAATTGATTTGGTGAAGTAAGTTTAAACCCACTCCTTTTGATTGTATCCTTAAAAGTTTTGATTCTGGTTTTTCTTCCTCCCTTCCTGATGTTGGGGTTTGAAGGGGTCAGAAGTAGTACCCTTGCCAGTCCCCTTGAGTTTAGAAACAACTGAGATGGGGCGCCCAGGTGGCTTAGTCGATTAAGCGTCTGCCTTAGGCACAGGTCATGATCTCAGAGTCCTGGGATTCAGCCCTGTGATGGGCTCCCAGTTCAGCAGTGAGTCCGCTTCTCCCTCTCCCTCTGCCTCCCCCTGCTCATGCTCTTTCTCTCGATCACTTTCTCACTCTCAAATAAATAAAATCTTAAAAAAAAAGAAACTATTGAGATATAGTTGTAGGAGTCAGGCAGGTGATTATACAGATATCACCTGTATTTCTGCTGCAACGTTGGTTGGATTTGGAGGGTGGCAACAATGATTCCCAAATAGGCATCCCCGAATCAGACTTAGAACCTCCATCATTCATGGCAGTGCCAGGTCTCTCGGTCTCCCCTGTGGATGCCATGAAGGAGTACAGTGGGGTGTGTGCTCTTTGAGGGGTGGCCAATCCCCAAAGAGGAAGAAGAAAAGAGCTGAGAAGACCCATTTTGCTTCTCCCAAGCTCACCCATCATATAGAAGCTACCCTTCCTTTCTTGGAGAGCGGAGGGAAGGATTGGTGAAATAAAAAGATGCAGCCTCCTCTACTTGTACCATGAAACCAAGGAAAAAGTCCCCCAGGCCCCACAAAAACCTGTTTTTAAGGCCCAAAATAAACTTTTCCTTCCAACCCCCGCATAGCCACTGCCTTCCCGTTGAAACTTGGCCAATGACTGGTTAGCGGGAGTCACACCAACTGTTACTATGGCCCTTCTTCCCACCTCTGTCTCTTGGGAGCCCATCAAGTCGTTTGCTCTAGAACTTGATATTGCTTTTAGCCTGCGACGTAAATTGTATTTTATAAATCTAATTGTCATTTGATTTTTTTTTTTGAAAAGGTAGACTTTTAATAACTTCTTGTATCACCAGGTTAAGTATGGCCTTGCAAGTAAACATTCCCGATTAAATGATTTGACATGTCAAAGCACTTCGCAGAGCGGCTACAGGCCCCTACACTTCTGTTGCCCCTCCAGCCCCATTCTCCCATACCTGCTTTCCCTTTTTAGGTCCTTGGCCTTCCCCTGACTCTCTGCAACTTCTTTCCCACGTCATTTTGTAGGTTGAGCTGCTCTAGTCTTGAACACTTTGCTCCTCCACATAACATTTCTTTCCCACCAGCCTTTCAACACTTGCAGAGGAAGCCTGAGCTCAGTGCACTTTTGCTGTCATCTCCCGCTGCAAAACCTGAAACTCCAAACTGCTAGACTCCAGAGCCGTTCCAGACGTTGCTGTGCGAGATGCCTTCTGACTGTTTGCACCCTGATACCCCTTTACATTGGAGCGTGCTAGCCTATCATCAAATGAGAACCCGTCAGCTCTACCCCATCTCTGATGCTGTTAAAAAACAGAATTAATCTCCAGGAAAACTGATGCCGGACACTCTTTGTCAGATTGTCCTGTTTTCTATTATTTAAATGATTCCACATTTACTTTCTCTTAAATTTCCTCTATTTTCAATCCCCCTTCCCTTTCCTTCCCTCCTTCCTTCCTGACTTTCCATTTTCTTTCCCTCCAAAGCGCATGCCAAGAACTCACTCAATATGTTTCCGAATAATAGGGGCCACCATTTGCTTGGGGGCATACACTTTACCTAGTGCTTTTGTAACTCAGGAATGAGCCTTCATAGGACAGAATTCTTAAATTCTGTTCACTTCGATTCTTAGAATTAATCTGAGCCAGAGATAGGTCTCACCTATTTCAGACACCTCTAAATAACAAATCCTGAAGTGTCTTGATCACTCAGTTATGAGGATAACAATAGGATTTTTGAGAATTGGCGGAATGCACACTCTCAGTGCCCCACCCGGTTGAGGCCTGTGACAGGGAATTCCACTAGGGAATTGATAATAAACTTTTTTTTTTTAATTTTATTTATTTATTTGAGAACGAGAGAGAGAGTGAGCGAGCATGAGCGGGGGGAGAGAGAGAAAAAGATGCAAGCTACCCACTGAGGCAGGGAGCCCAATGCAGGACTCCATCCCAGGATCCTGGGATCATGACCTGAGCCGAAGGCAGACGCTTAACCAACTGAGCCACCCGCGCACCCCGATAATAAACCTTCATCATCTCTGTGTCTCTGGGCTCACAGTGTTCCTGGTCTATGCCATCTGCAGAGGACATGTCTTGTGCTGGGATGGCCCTTATTTCGATGTTATCAGTCATCATGGTGTGGGCTTTCAGGAACCAGAGGTTTGGTTTCCCTCAAGCGTGCTCAGCTGAGCACCAGCTGCCTGCTTGCTCACGGCTGCTCATCCCTCTCAACCCAGCTAAGTGCTCTGTGTCTGTGTTCACTCGGCCCGGTTCAATCCCGATGTGGGAATGGACCCAAGAAATGTTTGAAATGCTTTTAGCAGGAAGTGTCACTTTTTTTCTGGAGTAGAAAGAGATGTTTTCTTAGTCACATCACTTTATACCTCCCCTCTTCACCCTTCTTGGCCAAGAGTGCAGTGAGAGGCCAATGTGCCATCTTAATGCTGATGTCAGGGCACCTGTCTGCAGCTGACATCTGGCACTGTGCCCACTACCTTGAGGCCTCAGAGGACAATGTAACATATTGAAAATGGCAAAGGAGAAAAACAGAAAAAATCTTCCATTCCTGAGGCTGATGTCGAGCCACTGAATTAACCAACAATGGGATTGTCCTATCTTTGGGTTTTGTTATGTGCTTTAATAAATCTCTATGGTTAGCCATTTTTCGTTGGGCTTTCTGTTACTTGCAGCTGATAACATTAACTAGTATTTTCCCTGGACATCAATACTGGAAATGATCTCTGCCCACTTTGGATTTCTATAACACGTTAGCTATATTTCTATTATGGCAAGTTTCAATCTTATATGAAAATGATATGCATAGATACCATTTCCTTTTTATCAATCTGTACTCCTGATCTTAGTTAACAGCATTATTCTCCACAAAATACACTCCAAGTACCACTAATCCTGCATGATGCTCCACAAACGCAGAGTTCTGTGGTCACTTAAGTTTGGGAGACACTGCATGCTACACCTTCCCTTCCTTGCAGATTCACCATATTCATTAGCACGTGGAAATGATATGATGTAATTGTTAAGGGTGAGATTCTACTCCTTGCTAGATGTGTGGAATCCTTGAGTAGTTAATCCTTATGACTCCCAATTTCCCCACGTGTAAGATAGGTACCAAATACATACCTCACAGTGTTGTTATGGGAACCTAAAATAATGTGTATCAAATATTTAGTCTTGCATCTGGCCATGTCCCACAATGCCTTTGGCTCATATCACTTGCACTAGGAGCTTCTCACTTCAGGACCCATATTACTACATTGTTAGTTCATATTTGTGTATTTCCTCACGGATTATTTTCAAGTTTCAGAACACTTTTCTCAGGGACTTTATTTCTTTCCAAATTGCTCAAAGCACACATAATAAGTAGAACTTCTCTACATGCTTAACAACGATAGTTATTATTGTTAGCAGCAGCTGCAACATATTAAAGGCTCTGAGAAGTCCTGCAGCGGAGATATCTGGCCTAGTTTTAAGTTGACATTTCACAAATTTATCTGAGGATATAGCCAGTTTTGACACAATACCATCACACATCCAGTAGAGCTGGTGTTATAAGGCACATATTTTGCAAAATGCAACTCTATCCACCGCACCCAGGCAAGAAACTGGCAGCCTTCCCAGGCAAATCCTTCTCCCTCAACATCCCACCTCCCGTATTCAGTCCATCATCAAGTACTTCTAGTTCTTCTGATCTTACCTCCTAAATACTTCTCAGACTCGCCCCCTCCTTTCTGTCTCTACCACCACTGCCTTGGAGTACTGATATCTTGGCACAAACTTAATGGATCTGCCTGCCTTTAGTCTTACTCTCTTTAAACCCACCCTCTCTCTGCACCAGAGGGATCTATCTATGCAAATTAATCATATAATTTCCTTACTCAACACCCTTCAGTGGCTCCCAAACTCCTGCAGAACAGAGGTCGGTTTCCTTTCCAAGGCTTTCAGAACCCTCCCTCGCTTGCCCTGCTGCCTCCCTCTTTAGCTGTGCCGAATGGGGAAGGCACACCAGGCTGGCTTCCTGCCGCCTTGCAGCTTCAGGGGAGCTTGAGATGAGTGGGCCGAACAAGCCAACCTGGCAGCAGCTGTGTCTGCCTTTGGGGCTGAGGAGGGGCAAAAGGGGAGAGGGGAAAGAGGCCCTTGAGAGGCCAGAACCAGCCCTACCTGGGGGTTCCTTAGGTGCCAGGTGTCAAGAGACACCATTTGTCATTACTTAACATCATCAAGCTTCACATTATATTTAATAACAATGATTAGAAAACAAAGAATAATTGAAATGCATACAGCTGGATTGCTACTCAGAAGGGGTGGAGGAGTCAGTCTGTATTTTAAATCAGGATCTATGGCAGACCAGCTCTGACAGGGCTTCCAGGCACAGGGGATATAAGGCAGCATCAGCTTTATCAAGTCTGATTTGATTAGTTTCTCCAGTCAATTTTGTGCACTCTGGTCACAGGATAAATCATCTGTCTCTCTTGCTGTTCTGCTCTTTTCCTATTGATTTAAAAACAGTGACCTTATTTCCCTGTGAAATGGTTACTGGATTTCCCTGATGGTGTACATGTGGAGAACCCATGAGGTCTTCTGTTAAACTCAGATGCCAAATCCCTTCTTTGGCTAAAAGAAAACTGACTTAACTCTGTAGCAAAAGGGTCATTTTAGTTCACCCTTTTGTGACTAAATAGAATTCCTCAGAGTCCTTTAATCATAGGAAAGGACATATTAGAATGATGTTTTCCTGGCCTTCTTCTTAGACTCACTTAGAAATGTGGTTCACATGCCTAACCATTTAGAACCATGCGATTTTTCTGAGCTATCTAAAGAACATTACGGGGGCACCTGGATGGCTCAGTCGGTTAAGCATCTGCCTTCGGCTCGGGTCATGATCCCGGAGTCCAGGATGGGGCACCACATCGGGCTCCCTGCTCGGCGGGGAGTCTGCTTCTCCCTCTGCCCCTCACCCCGCTCATGCTCTCTCTCTCAAATAAAATAAATTTTAAAAATCTTAAAAAAAAATAAAGAACGTTATGGACAATCAGATTGGGCCAATTCTTTCCACAGATAAGGAAACTGAGGGCCAAGATCGGGGAAGCGAAGCATCTTGCCAGATCATCCAGCAGGTTGGAGAGGTGATTGGGAGGATGTTCATGGCTTCAAGGGAAAGTTACTTACCAAAACTTAAATCTGAATAATAGAGGAAGATTGTTGACCCTTTAAACATTTCACTTTTGAAAAGAAAAAAAGATTTGCCTTAAGAATTCTTTAACATCTGGATTCTTCATTTTTAGAAAAAGGACCCAATTTACCAAAGTTACATTTAGAAAGAAATTTTCAAGGGCGACTCTTTCCAACTAAGACAATCTTCTCTCTTCTTCCCACTTCCATCCCAACTCCCTTTCCCTGGCTTGTGACCAGCCCTGGATCCTCGCTGCCCCCCCCCATCAGGATCGCCCTCTGTGGTCCTGTTCAGTTACATAGACCGTCTCCGGATGGGTTTCACTGGTTTCAGCATTGGGTCCACCTTCTGGGTGTCCACTGTTACCAACTCAAACTGATCTCTTCCTTTTCCGATCACCATGCCCTCACACTGCACAGCCATACCCTGATTTTCCTTGATTCCTGATGTATATCATAGCTCCTAAGCGAGACTGGAACCTCTTACTAAACAGTAACTATGACTTATTTTTAATGGTATCTCCATAATTACTAACATGATTCTGGGTGTAGAGTAGGTATCAGTGGTGTGCTGCTAAAGTGGCTCTTCAAAGGAAAAAGAAAGTCCTTTTTTTTTTTTGCTTATTTTTGGTGACATAAGTATTCTCATCATGGCTACCAACATGATGTCACTAAATGTGAAATTGGGAAGAAATGCCCAGAACTGGCTCTCTTAAACCTATATCAGCCTATTCCAGCAACACCACTGGTAGATGATAATAAACAGGTGTCTGACCCCCTGTCACATGTACTGTGTAAAGTATATGTCAGTAGTCTTAGAGTTGAAAGAGATACAGTTTGTCAATGTTTAGCAGACATTTGAAACAGTCATCCTATTCCTCATTCATTCATTTAAAAATTGTCGAGCATTTACTAATATTTTAGGTACTGTTCTAGGCACTAGCCTCGTGGAACTTGCAGTTGCATGAACAAAACAGATATTAAGCAGCAAAGACAAAAACATAGAGATAATTATTTAATTATAAATTGTAGTATCTGTTGGGGCACCTGGGTGGTTCAGTCAGTTAAGCAGCTGATTCGGGAGAGGTTTCTCTAAAGAATTAATATTTGAACTGCCACCTGATGGATAGATGACCAGGTGAAGTGGGAGGGGTGAGGTCACTGAAGAGGGCACAGTGTGTACAGAAAACCTGAGGCAGGAAAGATCTCGACCATATAAGAAATTATGAGAAGGGCTGTGTGGCAGGAGACTAGAGAGTGAAGTGGGAAAACGGAAGGAGGTGAGGCTGGAGAGGTGGGCTGGGCTCGGATGCCACAGGGCCTTGTAGATATTCAGGAGCTTGGATTCTATTTTAAGTTTGAAGGGAAACGATTTCTTATTTTCAAACAAGGGAGTGACATAATTTGATTTATGTTTTAGAGATATTACTATGATTACTATATGAGAAATAGATCGGTAGGAGGAGTGGAGGCAGGGGTGAAATTAGAAATGGGGAAACCAATAAGGAAACTAGGGCAAGAGTAGAGGTGAAGTGTAATGGCAGCTTGGCCTAGGGTAGTAGCAATGGAGACCGAGTAAAGTGAACAGACTTGCCATATGATTGGAGGGTGGAGTCAACAGGACTTGATCTGGGAGCAATCGAATGAATGGAGTTGCCATTTACCCGAGTGAGGAATATTAAGGGCGTATCTTTTTCTTGATGGGAGGGAGATATCCCAACAGGCAAATATCAATTCAAGATGGATAAGCCAGTAAAGAGTAGAGGAGGGAGGGCTGAAAAACAGGACGAAAAGCCAAGAGAGTAGGTGTGTTATCAGGAATGCCAAGATCACAGTTTTTCAAGGAGAAGGGAGAGAGAACTGTTTCCAAGGCTGCTAAAATGTTGAGGAAGGTGAGAAATGAAAAGTCTCTGTTAGCGTTAGCAATATAGAACTCACTGGTGACTTTTATAACAAGAATATTTTTGGTGGAGTGGTAGGTGCTGAAGGCAGACTAGCAAAAGAGAATAAATGCAGATGGCAACTCCTTAGAGAAACTTCTCTTTGAAGGGAACCTGATAGAGAGCACAGTCCCTGGAGGAGGACATGGAATAAACAGAGCCACGTTTTTAAAGACAGGATATACTGTTACATATCTGGATGTTTGGGAAAGAATCTGGTAGAGAGGGAAGGATGGAAGATGCAGAAGAGAGAAGGTAGTTGACGGTGTGAGTGCTGGAAAGATCAGGTGGGACAGGAACTGATCACACGTGGAAGCATGGGCAGTTGACCAACCAGTATGACTTAGAGGCTATTTTCCAAAGGAGTGGCTAAACTATTTATTATACCCAAAGAGAGATGAGAGCCTGATAATCCATGTTATTTTCTTCTCAAAGTCAGAGATTTAGAGTGCAATTAGAATAAAGCTGTTTGGCAGCCAGATGGATCTGTTTTGTTAAGTGTTACTTACCTGTCTCTTCCCTGTTTTCCTGTTTCAGTAGAACCCAGCAATATAATCTAGGGTTTGTATACTGGGCTTGTCATAGGGTAATGGAGGTTCTCCTAATTCCTCATGTCGACACACAGCACATTCTTTGGGATGGGAGACTGAGGGCAGTGCTGGTAGGCTGGTAGGTTTAGTAGAGAAAAAGTGAAGGAATTCCCTTCTGAGAGCTTTCATTTTCTCTAAAAGTGCAAGACAAGGTCATTAGCTGAGATGGAGGGGACCAGATGAAAGAATTGGTGACTCTGAGAGAAAGGAAAGGGTCTGACAGAGGCGCTAGAGAGTGAGAGATGGAGTTTACTTTTTTCAGGAGAAGGTGATAAGCAGTCGAGTTCTTTGCAGTAAAATCTTCCCATTTTCTCCAACCATTACTCTGCATGCAGGGATTAAATTTCTGAAATTGTCTGAAAGGGACTTTCTCGTCCAGTTAGATGGGATCCCTGGAAAAGCATGTACACCTTCTCCAAGTTAGGCCCCTTGGTCTCAGTGATGTGTATTCATGGGCTTTCCAAAGAGGCACTCACCATTCGCTCTTCCATCCTCCTCATACTCTGTATCCCCTCTCTGCTCCTCTGGACCCCTGCTGCATGGGCTTCTCTCATCTTTTCTGTGTCAGACCCTAGCTTGCAACTGCTTCTCAAAGTGTCATCTGAGGGGCTGGTGCTCACTTGGGTACTGTTTACTCCCTCTTGTGACAGGATTAGGAACTCACACCAAACATAAGCCAACTGTTCTTGCTAAGTGAGCCCTTCAGCTGACATTGTTTCCCCTGCCCCCGCCCCACCCTGCCCCCCAGCAAGATTTTCTCAATGAAGGAAGCAGCTCATTGATTTACACTGTGATGCAAATTCCTTTTCTGGTGGAGACCACCCCAAGCAGTTCTGTGCAGTGGTTTCTAAACCACAAATCACGGTCCCTCAGTTGGTTGTGAAATCGTTTGAGTGCAATCAGCTCTGATAGAGAGAGAGAGAGAGGGAAATCTGAGTAGAAAATATCAGTGTGCCTTATACATAATACTTGTACATGTAGTGATGGTGAATGTTCCATGAAACTTTTGTTTCAATCACATATATATGGAGGTGTGTTTGTGGGTCACTATGAAAAATGTATTTCCCACTGTAGGTCAGGGTCCAAAACATTTGAGAAACACTGCTCTAATACTTCCTATTGCAGCAAAATCTTCTTGAGCCAAGTTCTCCCCTCCCTTGCTCAGCCTGTTGTTTCTCTGTAGCCACTTAAGGAGTTTCCTTTACGAACACAAATGTTCCATGCTAGATCCCAACATAAAGCCCAACAGTGACATTTCAGAGTTTTCTTGTCTGTCACTAGAGAAGAAACAGAGTTTCTTATTTTCCCACAGAGTTGGGAAATTATTTTGACCTGTGTTTCCTTAGCAAAAATGTGCCAAAAAATAAGGCTGCATAAGATCAGTCAGGACTGACTTTCAAAGTCTCAAATTATAGTCTGAGAAGAGTTTAGAAATACAAAGCTAAAGATATCTTTAACTGATTTGAGAACAGCAAAACTTACCTTGTCATTGAGTGTCCAAACAAGGGAGGATCAAAGTTTGGAGGAATGTAAGGCAGTGGATAAACAAAATTTGCTGCTAGCCAACATTTTGGATTAACAAGAAATTTTTTTTCGTATAGCTATGTCTCATTCAATATTTAGAATAATAAAACATGTTAATTGTTTATCTGAACTTTAAATGTAACTGGGTATCCTGAAATTTTATCACCTAAGTCTGGAAACCCTGATGGGGTGGGAAGCTTATACATTTTGGGGGACAGTGTGCTCTTTAAGTAAGAGAACACCAAAGTACTTTCTTTGAGAAATTTAAAAATATATATGACATTGTAAACACATGCTAAGTACCCTCCCAACAGCTTGGAAAAGACTGTGAAAGCAAGGGACTCTGACACTTCAAGAGCTTAATGAGCTTAATGGGAAATTCTCTCTGCGTCATGTCTCAACATAAGGAGGAAACTTTTTTGTCAGCCCGAAGGTATGGCAAATAGGGAGTGACTTCTATCCTTTGAGTATGGGGGCCTTTTAATGGCTGAAGGAGCATCAGATAGCAGAGGAGAAACAGGTGTTCCCTGCTCCTATCAGATCATGAAGGAAGGGAGGGAGAAAGGAGGGAAGAAGGAAAAAGGACCCAGAAACTCATAAACACAGAGTCCTGACGCAAAACCCTATCTATTTCCATGCACATGGCTTAAACAGTGGCTTTTCAAAAACTGGTTTCCTTACTACTGGGGATAAGGAAGACTCTCCAAGCCTTACATGTATTGAAAGCTTTGAGAGGATGATCTTCCCTATAATTCTTCCCTAAATACTTTGTCTTAGAACTTCTCTGCTGCCACAGCTTCTCCTTTGCTACCTCCAACTTCATGATATGTTCTCCCGTTTGAACGGAAAGACACACTAACCATCTTTAATCTTACCAAGTCCATTGCTCTGGGAGTAAAAACAAATGGTCAAACCAAAAACAAAATGGTCAAACAAATGGTCACTCCAGAGGGAGAGTCCCCTGAAAGAACGCCAACAAGTGTTGAATGAGAAATATTGAAGAGCTCAGCGGCTTTATGTCATCCAAGTGACACACTCTATTCTCTCTCATTCTCTTTCTCACACTTAGGAGAAGGTTGTCAAGGGGGCATGCATATTAAATAACTTAGCTGAAGTTCTTTTTTCTTTTTTTAAGAGAGAGAGGGTGGAGGGGCTAGAGGGAGAAGAGGAGGAGAGAAGCAGACTCCCCACTGAGTACAGAGCCCGAGGTGGGGCTCCATCTCACGACCCTGAGATCATGACCTGAATCGAAGTCAAGAGTAGGATGCTTAACTGACTGAGCCACCCAGGCTGTTCCCTAAATCTGTAACTTGAAGGTTTTGTTGAAAAGATCTTGAATGCACATATACAACATACTGTATGTCAGAAACTACATCCTTTGTGACTATAAAAATGTATGACAAAACTTGTAAATTTAAAATATGTCAGGGGTATATAGTTTTTCATAATTCTTTAAGTAAGTACAGGAGGAAAACATTTTGAATGCATTGCCATAGACTATGTTGCCTTTTAGGGATACTTCCTTTATTCCAAGGCTGTTCTCATGGCTCATGTCAATGATCTGATAAAGGGAGCATCATGCAAATGATCTGATAAAGGGACAATCTTCTTGGGTGAGGTTGAACTGAGTTGTGTATCTCAGGACTGGGTTGAGCTTACAAACTTGGACAAGCCTATCCTGACCTAGGATGACATGAAGCATCTCCATCCAGATGTTGTGATACAAAGCATCTCCATCTGTTTTTGATTCTGATATGTAGAAGCAATCCAGGGAAGTAAAAGGATGCCAGTGATAGCCTTTCTCTCTCTAGGTATGAGGCCACTTGGGTTGTAGATGCCAGGAATGGCCGTGGTTCTATGCTTATGCTTTGGCCCCCTTTTATTTCTTCTGATCACGCCATGTGAGGTTTAGAATAAAGATGTTCTGTAACAGTGAAGGATCACTTTACTAAAAGGCTTTTTGTTTCCTGCCTGGTTGGCTTTACACCGAATGCAGCCCTTTTCTGGCTAGGATTCCACCAGGAAAACAACAGTCCCTTCAGACAGGGCACATTTCATTTCTGGAACTGCTGGACCTCTATGGCATGCCACCTACACAATGAAACCTGAAAAAGTTCTGCGTGGTCTATTTGAAGAGATTGAAGCCAGCCTACTTTCCGAGATCCAAATACCGAGAGATTTATAAAACCCACGAAACAGAGGACTTTATGCCTCAGCGGGCCCGGATGGTCACTAGGTTTTCAGGACCTGTCTCTGAGCTCTTATTGCCATGACTCCACTTGACCTTTGTAGACTTGTGATGAGACCACAAGTGCATTCTTAAACAAATCAATACCATTAATGGATCCATTAGCAGATGGTCAGGCTTGAGGTCAGAATGTCCAATGTGGATTATTGCCTAATATTACCCACATGCAACTTTTGAAATTTGTCATCATTCAATATGTTTCTCCAATAGGATTAAGTCCTAATGAGTTATTGAGGGAGGAAAGAAGTCCTGGTATACTGAAAAACATGGGAGCTTTGGTGTCAGACAGACTCTCGTTACAACCTTGGTTATTAAATCTCCTTGGGTTTCAGTGTCCTTATTTGTAAAAAGAAAAATGTTTATCTCTATCTGGATAGTTGTTACAGGGATTAGAGAAGATGTAGGTAACTATTTGGCCACTGCCTGACACATAGCTGAGGATCAATAAATAACTACCATTGCCCTTATGTTAATAATAATAATAATAAATAACCTTAGATGAGGGTCAAATTTGTTTAACCATACTGAGAACCTCAAAGAGAAGCATGATTGAAATAAGCAATAAAGAGATACAAGATTATGGAGGAAACCATAATGACTGGGTTTCCTTCATTTTCCATTTCAACATATATCACATTTACTGAGAAGAGAAACCATCATTTGGGAATAAAGCCCAGAGAGCAACTTCCAGAAGGAGGGCATGTCTCCAAATCACATCTGGCCTGGGAAGAGAGTCAAATTTTAACATGCTTTTCCAGGGGCCAAAAACTTTTCTTTTGTCCTACCACGGGGTGACACGATAGAGGTATAGAACCCCTGGTGACTGGTGATCTGTTCTTCAGGAAAAAGCAAGTCAAAAAGGAGGCAAAAACATTCTATGAATGCAGTTCTTCATTTCCCTTGGTATAAGCTCAGAGCTGAGCACCTTCCCCTCAGCAGGGGTCAGAATGTCTGGATGTGCCAAGCCCAGGGGGATTCATCACGATCAGAGGGAATAATGTGATTATGGTAAATCTCTTCATCAGTGTGGCTTAATATTACCAGGAACTTGAATGGATTCAAACGATGGACTCAGTAGGGAAATAAACCTCACTGATTTGCTGAAATCTCCAGCAAACTAAACCAAAGGAAAGCGTCCATTCAAACCCCTACCCCCGTGAAAATAAACTTAGTGAACAATTCTGAATCTACCTTTCAACCTAGTAAGGAAATCTAAAATCAGATCAATATATTTTCTAAGTGACACCCAAACAAAATTAACTATAGTTGGTTGGTCATTGAGGATGTTGTGGTCTAATAAATACATTGGTGGTCCCAGTGTTGTGCTGATAAATGCTAAATCACAGGCTCTCCAGGGGCAGGGGAAATATATATTTACATATAAAATGATACATACTGTATATAGTATATGTACTATATGTATTAGTTCTTTATGTTATAGATTTTACTAATATAAAGGGTATGCAACATATAGCTTATAAATAATAATAAAATATACAATACTTTTTATTGTAAATTTCATAAAGCCAATTGATTCTCACAGAATGCTTTTGTTGATTTTTTTCTGAACTCTTGTCTCCATAATTAGTCTGTGTAGGTAACAAATGAGTGTAACTCTGATCTGAATGTTGGTTGATATGCTCATTTATGTTAATGAGTAATATGAAAGTGAAAGAAGGAAGATATTTTTCAGTGATGCAAATGACTTGGCTGATTCAAATAATGGCTTTTGAAACCTGGAGGAGTACTTCTTCAATATTTTGTGCTATTCATAATATAATAGCTACAGACATAACACACTTTTAAGTTTAATCTGCATTGGTAACGTTTTCTCCATCACCACCTTAAATCTAGACAATCAGCAAAGCAATAAATCAAGCCCTGGTTTGTATCATTTGACTATCTCCATGGTGTAAATACTCACACCATGGCTTTTTTCAAATGGTCAGTTTGATGTCACTGAATGCAGGGTTGAGAATTCACAGTAGCTTTCTGTTACATGGTATTTCCACCATGCAGATGCAACTGCAAATAACAGCAAAAGCATAGATAATAGTGTGATGTAGTAAAAATAATTAGGAAGTCATGACTTTTGAGTATTTGTTACCTCTGCTTTAATATACTTACATTGGAAGCTTATATAACTTAATTTTTGATAGTGACTGTGTTGAACCACTAATATTCAAATTTCCTAAATCTAACAGTTGACTCTTACAAGCCTGCACGAGGCAGCCCCAGTTCACCACTTGTTGTCTATCCAATGCTCATCCTCCCTTTTTCCTTTCTCTTCATATATCTCACCTCCTTTACCACACATGACTTGGAGGAAGATGATCTTGTCCTCAGTTCTGGGGCAATTTGCAGCCCATCATGGTAATCCCACCTCCTCACATAGTTGAAGAAATCCCACCTCCTCACATAGTTGAAGAAATCCCACCTCATGTAACTCAATTCTGGCTATTAGGTGTGAGATAGAGTCTACTGGAGAAGTTATAGAAGAAGTCTCCACTTTCTTGTAGGTATTTTCTCTCTCCAGATATTGTCATGACTGAAGGGGCTCAGGAATGGCTACAGCCATTTTCCTACTGGCTTGAAGGTGAAATCAGCTCATAAAAGAAGGGAGAGCATCACAGAGAGAGATGGAGCTGGGACCTCAACATGCCAAAGCCTAGAGCTCACCCTGTTGCTGATCCTCTCACTACATGAGATAAGAAATGTCCTTCTTGTTTAAGCTAGTTTGAGCTGGAGTTTTTGTTTATTTGCAGCTGAAAGTTAAGTTGCTTCCTTCTCTGCCAGGAGTTTGGAAGACATAAAAGCAGCCAATATAAAAGTATGTGATAAATTAGCCTCTTCAGAAGCTCAGCTCCTGAACAGAAGAGACTAACTCACAGCAAACAAGGAAACAATCCAATACAGATTAGAAGTACCTGTTTTTTTTTTATGCTGCATGGCAGAGACTCTGAATTTAATCGGATTTTAGAGGGAAGTCTGGTCAGCAAGATTAGAGTTACCATTGACCCCTTTGTGGAAGAGACGGGGTTTGGGTCAGGTCCTAAAGAATGAGTGAGATTTGAGAAAACAGGGAATAATGTTTCATGTGACTGGGGAAGATAAATGGAGAGGCTCCTAATTATGCCACCCAGAGTCCTATTCTGTGGGCTGCAAGCATCTTTAGGGTCAAAGAATATACTTCTTCATTTTGCAGAATATCTGAACCTGTAATTTTTGTTTATTTACACATCGGCTACACTTTATGGGCATTTTTGTTAGCCCAAACACACACTGTGTAAAGGTCTTGGAATTTTGAAGAGTATGGTATCACAGATATGCCTAATTTCATTCTCTTCTCTTGTTCTCTTCCCTCCTGGTCCTCTTGATGCTTCCTCTATATTCTCAGCCTGTCAGAGCCCACTGGTGGCCTGATGGCATGTATACACTCCTGCTTTGAGGCAGGGCTACTCTCTCAGTTCTAACCTCCAGTTGCCTGCACTTTCTTTTTTCTTTAAGCCAAGAAGGAGACTCCATACTTCTCCTTGCTATAGTATTTATGCCTTTCTACTCTCACCATCTGAGCATTCCTTCCCACTTTTTACCCAGATCCCCCCTGCCATGTGTATGACCACTGTTCTCTCACCAATCCTCAACTGTTGCCTTTCATTTATTTAAAAAAAAAAAATCCTTTCACATACTGGAATCTTCCGGCAAATCTCTCAAGTATATATGTGACATAAGTGGAATGCAATTGCATTGTTTTTAAAAATACTCTTCAAAGGGGATGCTGGACACTTAGCAATAGCCAGCAGAAGGAGGAGGCTATGACAGATTCAGAAGGAATAAATGGCACTGATGGGTCTTTGGAACTACAGTTCTCCTTGCTTGGTTCCCTGCCCACTGAGAAGCATGTATTTTTATTATTTATTTATTTATTTATTTATTTATTTAGGGAACAAGAACCAAGTTTATTTGTTCATTACTTGCATTTGAAGTATTCATCGATGACATCTTTCGCCTGAGACTCTTTGCCATAGTCCTTAACCACCACACAACTGCAACCAACCACTTTACGGGGTTTTCCCTCTCTGTCAATTTTACAGAGGCCTACCCATTCCCCTAGTTTCTTGTTGTCATCAGCCTTGATTAGGTTGATTTGGTGTTCAGCACAAAGGGCCTTCACCAACTTGACATACATAGGCTTATCACAGTTGGATACAAGCACACAAAGATGGGCTTGGCGCTTGTCTAAGGCTTTGGCAGCTTCGCGAATTCCACGTGGTAGGCCATCGTGGATGAGGGCGGTCTTTGGCACCTCTTGTAAAGCAGTATTAATGTCCATTACACCTCCGGCAGCAATGCCTTCCTCGGCCATGGCGGTGGATTACGAGTGTAGCCGAATCTTGACTGCACGGGACCCTCGGCCTCCGCGCGACTGGGCGGCGGCAGGGAAAGAGTGAGAGGCATGTATTTTTAGATGCCGGTTACTGCTTTGCTCAGGATCATGAACCAATTAATATGAAGACAGCGGGCTTGAAATGAGCAAGACAAAGACAGTGAGAAACAAAAACCATAAAACCCCTCAGAACCAGCAATGTTATTTATCACAGATTTCTTCTCAATATCCAACACAGAAATAGCCTACTTTATCCAAAATTTCAACATAGCCTATTGCCCACCAGGAATGGTCTCATAAATTGGGTTGAATTAATATCAATATTTCTTTTGGCCTTGCTGCTCCCTGACAGCAATATTTCCTCCTTATGTCTAAAAAGTATTAGGCATTCACACAGCTACGTAGTTGATGCACTCACTAAATTTTTTCACAAACTATTGTTTCTCATAATTGTCATGAAGTATTTGTAGGTCTCAGAAGGAAAATACCTACCCTTGGTTTTAATGACTTCGTTTGGCAAAGTAACCAGGTCAGTCTAGACACTGGCCATTATGGTTCATTACAGGATGAAGAATGTCCAAGCACAAGGTCAGGTTCGAGTAGTGGGGAGAGTCGCAGGGTAAGATGTGGGGCAAGACCTGTCTGGGAGGCAGGGAAACAGAAGGATTAAGAACCTGGATTGGAATCCCAGGTCTGCCCCTGACCAACAGAGTCATCTAAGGCAAATTATGTATCTTCTTGGTAACTTGGTTTCTCTGTGTATAAAATGGGGATAATAATCGTTCCTACTTCAGAGACTTAGTGATTAGAATGAAATGAGTTAATGTGTGTAAAGTGCTGGTACATAAAAAAACTTACACACGTTGAATAAATTTTAAAAATCAAAACTCTAAGTTTGACACCACAGGTATCAACCTTTGTGAATTTAAGCAGAAGATATTGGTTAGCTCATTGAATCTTTAGGAAGAATGGATGGGCAGTCCATGGAGCCGGTTCCATGAAGACAGCACAGATACTGCAGTTTGCTAATGCCACATTGCTTCTTCCCAGAAGGAATTCTGTAGCACCCCTGTCTGCCTGGGCCACCAGCCTCCACTTCCATGTTTGGGGCAGGTGAAGGCTCATGTCCGGGGTGGGGTAGATTAGAACTCATGTCATAATTGTAAGGAAGCTTATCAAGTTGGAGGTAAGCATAACCTCAAAAATCTGAGGAATTCCCCGTGTTAGAAATGGAAGACACTGACAAGTCAAAAAGAATGTTCAATGGGTAAAGGGCACCAAGAAATAAAGGTTAAAGGAATATTAAGGGGCACCTGGGTGGCTTGGTTGGTTAAGCACCTGCCTCTTGAATTCAGCTCAGGTCATGATCTCAGGGTTGGGGGATTGAGCCCTGCGATGGGCTCCTCACTGGGTATGTAGCCTGCTTAAGATTCTTTCTCTCCCTCTTTCTCTGCTCCTCCCCACTGCTCACCTGCCTGTGCACTCTCTCTCTCTCTCACACACACACAAAAATAATAATAATTAAAAAAAGGAATATTAAGTGAAAAAACCAGCAATCCACACATAAGGCTGAACATATTGTAGGCTATCTACAAATACTTACTGATCAAATCTGGATAAGAAGTTGTTCTAAGGAGATGAAAAATGGGTAGAAGAGAAAATCTTCCAGGATACCTTAAGGAGCTCAGGGACAGTGCAGGGAAACTACTTGGTCTTCAAATATATGATTGCCTTTGTCAATTTTTCCGTTCTTTCTTTCAAGATCCTCATGTCTATGATTCTACATCCCAGGCCCTTCATCTACTGCAACCCTCCTCCCCTACCCTCTCTGTAAGGACTGTTTTGCATCCCATTTTTCTCTCAATCAACTATTGATTCTTTTCCCTGCAGAAGCATTCACCAAAAATTGAGGTGGCAACTGATACACCTTTAATGTGTGAAGTTTCCCAGGGAGCATTTACATTTCAAGGGAAAAACAAAGCCTTCAAACTCTGGAAAAGTGATAAAAGGTGGGGACAGTATTATGCGGCAGAGAGCTCTTCCTGTAAAATCACTCTAGCTAAAGCACCTGCCTGCAATGCCAACCCAGCTCTGCAAAGGGCCCTTCCTCATGCTTAGTGGCTGCAAATGAGGCAGACTTGTCTACAGACACAAGGCTTCTGAGGGTCGACCACTGAGCACGTGCCCATCACAAGGTGCATGCGTCCACCCTCTTCTTTTCAGTCACCATTTACACCATCCACCTTTTGTCCTATGAAGACATAGCCTTCCCTAAAGCCCAGTTCACCCCATTTTCTCCTCTCCTAAAGATTAAAAATAGCACTGTCTTCAATGACCTCAATAATTTAGAACCCATGAATAAGTCATTTGCCCAAGAGGCTCCACTGGGGCGTCTATTTTTACTTATCGGCTCTCACCAAGCAGAGTGACCTCTCTCAAGGAGCCAACATTGATGCCCGTTGATCTTCTGGCTTCTCAGGGAGTGCATGCAATGCAAAGTCTTTTTTCAAGGGCAAAGATGGATCAATAGGTGTCACAGACTTCAGAATGTGCATAACCAAACATGAACTTAGGCATATATGCCTTGTCCAGCACTCCTGGAGCTGCCTAGAGCATGCCCCAGGAGGAACACTTTCTATAAAGTAGGCAGGCAAATGCTTCCAACAGTGGTCCTCCTTGGGGCCCCTTGTTCCTTAAGACACCATTTCTAAACATTGAACCTCAACAGAAGAGCAATACCATAGCTCAGGTCCCTAAACCCATGGGGCTGCCCCAGCCTCCCAACTACATGCCTCCTTTATCCGCCTTCAAGACACATTCTCTTGCCCCATCTTGGCTATGTACTACTTTCAGAAAGGTTAGACATTTACTCTGGGCCCATCCAGTGGTCACTGTGAAGACTCCATCTTGGGCTTTTGGCCACCACTTTATAAAAATAAGTTTGATTCCCCCCCCCATATTATCATATCTTGGGATTGTTCTAGATCCCCCCCTCTTCAAGCCATAGGATTCTGTTATAAGCTAGGTGCTGGATTGGGTAACCTTAAAGCTCCCTTCCAATTTTGAGAATCTCTAATTCTAAGAGAAAATTGAAGGGGCCCTAGAAGAATTCATTGGCTTTTGTAGAGAGGAGACAGGGAGGGGCAGCTTTCCATATCATGTTAGTGAAGGATAGTGGTAGGAACAGGAGTGGCTTATGCCACTGAAATCTGTTGGATGGGTAGACTGGGCCAGGTTACTGGATGCCTTGAAAATCAGGCAGAGGAATTCCAAGTTGGTGCTACAGGCAAAAAAAAAAAAAAAAAAAAAAAAAAAAGCCATTGTCATGCTCTTGAGCTGGGGAATGCTAGGAAGAACATCGCGTCTTTAGGGTGAGAAACCAGTGGTCATCGCTAGTGAAGGTGAAACATCTCTCCCATTATACGCACAATGTAGTGAAAATGAACATCCCTGAGGCTAGATGTGTAGCTCAGAAACAGGAATGCAAGGCAGTTCTCTCTCCTTTCACAGTTCTTATTTCTCTGTAACTCTCATCTCTCAGATCATGATGAGGTGGTTTGCTGGATGTTCCAGAGGCAGCTAATGAGATGCAGCTATAATCTATTCACCTCATAGCCATCACTAGAACTAGACTACCTTCTTCCCCTGCTGCATTTCCTAGGTGCCCACGGGGGCTGGCACAGTGTGGGCTGAGGGGCCCTGGGGGAGGGCTGTCCTCACCCAGGGGGGTCACCACTCCTCCTCAGGCCTGCAGGGAATGGAAGGGACACAGGCCTCTTGCTGCCAGAAGGCCAGAATGAACAAAGAAAAACCCTGCAGGAAGGGAAACAGGAATGTTTGAATACAGAAATAGTTTGGGAACAAAGAAGAGAAAACCAAAGACAAACTTAATTACTCAAAGAGCCTCTAACCCAAAGAAGAGTAACCAGCACTCTGTATAAAATCACAGAGGACAGAAAAAGGAAGAAGCAGGGCTTAGAGGAGGGTAGGACTATAACATTATCTTCACAGGTAAGCTTGCTTCCTAGCAAGGGCTGGTAATAGGCCGAGTCACCTAAGAAGGTTGTGAAATCTGCCTGCAGGTCTTTAAAAATAGCTCCAATTTGGATTTGCTTGGAGGGGTGAAGAGATGACATACTGGGAGATGAGAAGCTGTACTAGTCAGACTTTCAAAGGTCTTCCTAATAAAGTAATCATGTCTTTTTCTTTTTAGGTGAATTGAATTAATTTAGCTCAAATTTATCGAGAGGGTTAATATCTGGTGTGTTTTGTGTGTGTGCTCCTGTCCTGACGCCTGCACTTCCTATGTTTGAGATTCTCCCAGGCCCAGCTATCTGCCTTCAGAAGGCCACACTTGACGGCCCCACATCTCAAGAAATCAGCCATGCTTCCTCATTCTGCCATTTGTACATTCTGCCACAATTTAAGTAGCTGAACATAAACTGTTTTGTATTCTTTACTGTTGGCCAAGTGTTGGTCTTTAATCTCAACTCATTGCCAACTCAACAAGGCAGAGACAATATTTAATACTTTGTCTTTTTCCCCCAGACTTCTGCGCAGGCTGCTGCAGTTTAATAATTTTTTATTGATTGACAGTAAAGGAAATGTCAAATAAATTGGGTACATGTAAATTAATATTTATTGAACATCCACATGTACGAGGTGTTTTAAAATCCTTATTTAGCAATTTTTAAAAACACTAGCACTTTTAGAAAACAGCTTCCAAGGTAGCTTAAGATTTTGTTAGCCTAGCATTTTGTCACAGGCAAGGTGTTGGTTGCTTAGGACATGATCACATACAGATTACCAGTAAATACAACTTAAAAACTAGATTCTGGAAAGCAAAAAGAAAGAGTAGGAGAAGAAACTGGATTTGAAAATTGAGCAGAAGAAATCTTGATCAAAAAAAAGATAATATCAGAGAATATTGCATATCTAGAGCATACTAACAGGTCAGTCTGTCATGACACTGGCAGTTAGGTTAACAAAAAAAAAAAAAAAAAGGAAGATGGCCACCAAGGGAATGGCAAGAGTATTGGTTTAGGACCAGGAGTCAAATGCATATGGTGGTGGGTTGCTTTGTTGTCTGGGAAAGTGAACTCAGAGACTTTTGATGCCAACTTGGTCTGGAGTCCTGGGATTCTATTGCCAAATTCCCAGGAATAATCTGTTTTAGAGTGAAGGAAAGAAACAATCCACTGTGGTCTAGAGACATGGATTGACTGAAGCCCAAATGGATAGAAGTTAAGGATTAGTAGAAAGTATAAGACTTGATTTCTTTAAATCTTGCTCCTTCCGTATCGTTCTTAAAAATATAGCATCTTGAAATGTGTCACACTTAATTTTAAGAAAAGATAATGACACAGCTGTGTGATCTGAGGAATTTTAGTTAACTTTTCTGACCCTAACTGTAGAAGACCCAAGACAAGTCTCTCCATCAACTTGGTTGACAAAGTAACAAAGTTAAAAAATCTGGGTGCAATGGTTACAACTCCATAACCAAGGCACAATCCCTATTCTCTTATTGAGGATTTAGTAAATTAGCTTAATCTCAGTCAAAGTACCTCTGGAGAGCTAAATTTACGGTGATAAAACTGTAAAACATTCTAATGCCACATCATAAATGGATTGCAATTTCATGGTGAATTAGATTGCAATCAAATACCCAATAATGACAAGGAACACTTTAGCCTTCAATGATGCAGAGGCCCTTCAGAATCCCATAGGACTCTAGTGTTAAGGAGCTTCACTTTGAACCACAAAACCCCGGATACCTGAAAACCAGGACATTTGAATTTTCTGGTTATTTGGATAGAATTATGGTCTTATCATAGATCACAAAATGAATAATTAGGAGGCAGAATTTAGATATCTGACATAATTTCCCTATTTTCCAGGAAATAAGAATTTAGCTATCCTTGAGTTCTTTGTACTTTAACCTTGTTTTATTAATGATAAATGATATACTATTTGAGTCTCTTCCAATTATATTATCTGCACTTCCCAAACTCTTTCACATCCTGGCATAGATAGGAAAGAATAATAATAGTAATAATAATGCACCTGTGGTGTCCCCTAGCTATCACGAACACGTGATCTCCCAGCATCCTCATCCTCCCGGAACTCAGCACCTTGGGTGAGTAGAAAGGACACGAACAGCCTCACGGAAAAGAAGGAAAGAAGAAGCGGCATGCGCACGTTCCCAAGTGGAGTGAGCAGAGACAGTTGTTTGTAGGCAGCAGCAGCTGCTGTCCTCAGGGAATTCTGCTGACAGTATGAGAGTAGGGCATGATGTCACAGGGACTCTGGCTTGGTCAGAACAGCATGGTGTCCCAGGCAGCTGATCTGTTCATCCGGATTGAAAAGATTTCTTCTTCTCCTGCTGCTCTGCCACCCTCCCCTTCGCCCTGTCAGTCTGAGTGATAATTGTAAGACCATGCAGTTCCTTTCAGAAGTAGGCCATGGGATCCAGGGCTGGCTGTTTTCATTGTTGGCATGTTGCAATTATCACCGAGGATGGCTCTGATGACAGCATAATACATGTGGTGTTTTGTGCTAGAAAAGTCAGTGCCAATGGCTTGAAGAGCAAAACTTGCCAGTGATCCGAGCTCAGTGTCAATATGACATAGGATCTGTGTGGACCCCGATTCATGGTCACCTTTATCACCCTCAAGATTATTTCTACAGAATAGTTTTTAGATCCAGTTCTTGTGAAGCAATGAAAGAGAAATTCTTCTCTGTTCAGGAACTCTTTAGCTCTTAACAGGGTGGCAAGGGGATACTTTGTACATGTGTCAGTGGTTAGAATTCAAATTTATCTGAACTTGAGAGGAAGATGTTAGCCTCAGAATAGGACTTTAACAATGTCTAAATCCTAAATGTTAGCCTCAGAGGAAATCTACCACTTAGCAGCTGTGTGATCTGAGGAATTTTAGTTAACTTTTCTGATCCTAACTGTTAAAAAAAAAAAAAAGGTATAATAATAACCACTTTATAGACTTGTTAGAATTACATGATTAAATGTAAGTAAAATACTTAGCACAAAGCCTGGCCCAATGAAAATGCTACATAAATAGCAGTTATTGTATTTGTAGCTGTTATTACAGATACCACTTGGGTTTTTAGGAAGGGAACTCAGTAGGAAAACATTATTAGCATGATTGCTAAATTCTTGGTACTGACCAAGTCATGTGACTATCATATAGTTAATTAGAATCATGTTACCAGTTGTAACCTCTTCAAAAATCTTAATATGTTACGTTGGTGAGAAAAAAATAATACGTTATGTTGGTGAACAAAAAAATAATAATCTCAAACAAGAGGAGGACGATTTGGAGCATGCAACCCTCCACCAGAGCAATCTCAAAATTGAAAATGACTTCAAGACATCAAGAAGTTTAAGTATTCTTTTGTTGGACAAGTTAAAAAAATGAATATAATATACACTTAATGTTGACATTTTTATACTAAAGGCTATAGCTTAATCTTTCATATTATTGAACCATCTAACATAAGTTAACTTTCCACATTATAGGACTATATTTATTTATCTAACCATGAACTATCAACCTGAAAAGGCTTTGCCTTATTCATTATTCAATATTAAGGAGCTACTTTTCACTTTGATATAAGTTACTAATTTATAGACTGCTTTTACCTTAAGTCATCTGGTGACAAAGCACAGCTCCAGATGTAGATTTTGAATATAAGCAGCTTAAAGCAGGAGAATATTTAAGTCAGCTTGATGTTTGCTCAATAATTCATTACACAGAAACAATGAAAAAGAAGTGACTGTTAGGCAGAAGAATATCTTCTTCACAGTCATATTCGACTATTACGTTTTAATTAAGTAAGTGTGTTTTATGCAATTGCGTTAGGAAATCATTATATTTCTGCAACAAAACTGACAATGCGTAAAGACCTTGGTGGACTGGCTATTATAAAAGACAGATTCAAAATTCATTTGGAAATCACAGAGCAACACTTTGACGGTTAATGGATTCAGAGACCATCCACTCAAGATAAGAACACAAGAAACCAAGGAGACCAGGTCTACATTATTCCTCCAAATTAGCATTTATCGTAAAGTAGAGCTTTCAAGGTTTTCCATCCTATTATTAATTATTCTCCCCTTCTCTTTCTTCTTTTCCAAATACAGAATATTGAGGCAAAAAATTAGTCTAGTCTCATGATTGTACAGATACATGGCAGTAGTGCTTAGTGGTTAAGAGTGGAGGCTCAGGAGTCAGCCCGGCTCAGTTCAAATGCTGACTCCGCCACTTTCCAGCTGTGTGGCCTTGGGAATCACTTGGAGAAGAGATTTGTCAGTACTTCTGTTTTCTGAACTCTAAAGTGAAAGTACAGGCTAATGAAAGTCTTTACAGTATTGGGTTATTGTGACAAGTCAATGGGACCATATATAAATGTTAGATGTTATTACAAATGGGAGAACTGAAGCTGTGAGGAGTTAAGAGATTTGTTAAGGTTCCCCAGCTAGATGTCAGTGGAATCCAGTCTCCTCACTTCAGTGCAAGGCACCATGTTCTGCAAGTGAACAGCTGGTAGTAGACATGGATCCTCCCTGCCTACACAGCATCCATTCCTCTTTCTTCTGGTAATAACAACTTAATGTTTCCTTTGCAGAGCCCAACCCCCACACTTAGTCCACGTGTCTCAGCTTTATTTTTGCAGTTGGAGGGGTTATCACTTAACTCAAGCCTGGGCAATCAGCCACCCTGACCACGAGGTTTGGTTCAAGGAGAGGCATTGGATTCCAAGTCAATGAGATGCCATCCAGGACTTTTGGCAGAAGAATTGGGAGACAAAGCCCTTGTTCAATACAAGTGACTATCAAGATATATGTTCAGAGCTCCTGATGGGCATCCTGCCCCTAAGAAATAAAGCCTGAAAGAAAAAGAAGTCAACAGAGGTGGAAAGATGGCTCATAAATGGAGAGAGAAATATTCATGGTGGTATCACTTGAACACCTAGATCAAGGCACACTTGAAAGCTTGAAGATCAAGCTTTCCCATCTCTCCTCCAACTGTGCTGCTTACTCAGTAATTAACTCATTTGCTCAGTCATTAGCTCTTATCTAAGGGGGTTTCTTTGTCATCATATGAACATGGTCATTATGATGCAGAATCCTCGCAGATTTCAACAGGACTTATTAAGTCCGACTGTCTCCTAGTTACTAGCTTTTCAACAGAGCTCTTCACTGCAAAGCTCAACACTTAAACCAGAGAAAGGTGGAAAAAAGACCCATAACCAGGCTTTCACTCTTCCCAAGTGAACCCACAGACTGTCACTGCCTTTCATTGCATAGACATCTGTACCCTTGCTGCTGGTAGCATGCCAACGTGGAGAGCCCTGAGCACCACCCCTCGTTCATCTTAAAGACAATGCAATTAAAGACAAGTGGTATCACTTGAACACCTAGATCAAGTCACACTTGAAGGTAGGGGAGGTCTCTCCTTGGACATTCCATTTAATTTCATTCATTTGATCCAATAAAGTGGATGCTGTCACTCAGATTAAAAAAGTTCTGACTTACACAGCATTTTAAAAATATACTGCATAATGCTAGCCTCAAGAACAAGCTTGAGTATTTTCATGTAAGAACGTACGCTGAAATACAAATCTTCCTGTTACAACACAGAGAGAAAATTCAATAGTCCACCCTAATCCATGGTATTTTGTTATTGTCTTGGTCAGGTAAGCAACCTTGAGAAAGCCACAGAGGGTGGGATCTGGGGTCAGACCTGAGTTGGAATTCCAGCCCTCCCACAGGTTAGTCCTTCTGTTTGACTGGTTGTTTTAATCACTTGAGCCTTAGCTTCCTTACTGGAATAGATTTATTGCAAGGGTTCAGTGAGATGATGCATACAAAATGCTAAGAATTAAGAAAGAACACAGTAGTGACAATAATAAGGATGGCCCATGTTTATGGATGTGTTGGGTACTTCATGGATATTAACTCACTGACTCCTCATAACAACTTCGTGTGGTAGGGGTTCCATTCCTCATTTTTCAGCTGAGGAAATTGAGAGGCAGGGAGGTTAAATAATCTGCACAGATCTGGATAACTAGTAAGTGCTGGAGCCAGAATCCTTGTTTCAGAAGCCAAACTCATTATAGATTGCCTCTCATTTTGTCCAACAACTATTAGCTGCTGAGGTGGTGCCATAAGTTCAAAAGCAGCTGACTTAGATTGAAGTAGTGATTTTGAAGCAGTTGGGTCCAAAGTTTCAAGGATGTATAGGATGTAGGCCCTTCTCTCGAGGAGTTTATAATATAGCCAGGAGTGGAGTTAGGTGAGAAGAGACAAGTGTTATTTTGGAGAACTTATGGTAAACTCTCTGAACCTTTGTTTCCTCATCTGTAAAATGGATTTACCTATGTCCCAGGTTTTAGTAAGGGTTAAAACACATCATTACGAAAAGCACTCAGCAAGCTGCTTGGGGATCATCATCATTATTATTATCAGTATTTTTCTCAACATTGTCTATAAAAACAGGTAGATTGTGGCTCAAAGTTTGCAAATGCTCACAGAATTTGGTTTTCCTTAGTGATTTTTTTGGTGGACAGATCTTGTCTTCATGTTTAAACAAATGAAAGAAAAAGAAACCAAGAGGAGATAAAAAAAATCTGTGATTCTATTTATTAGCTGCCTCCTAAGAGCAAGCAAAATTGCTCAGGAAGAGCTTCAAAAGCAAAGACAGGGGAACCGCACATGAGTGTTTGTCCTTCCTCTGTGCCCTATAGCCCTGAAAAGGACGTGGCACATAGGGCTTCTAAGAAAGCACCTGGGTAGGGCAGGTTCCAGCACAGAAGAGCTCTTGAACAACAGAAGACCACCTTTGCTCACCTGTACAGTTCTTTCCAGGCAAAGAGCTCAGTGGGCCTTGATCCTTCCCACATGTGATCTATATGGTCATTTTTATGCTCTTGTTTCTATCTCCTTGAGATGGTCTGTATTGGGCTTTGGCTATATCTCCACCTCCCCATTTCCCGCCAGGGTCATCACTTTCCAGGTCATGATCACACTCACCCCATCTTTCCAGGGGGCATGTTGACACATAGGCTCCTCTCCTCATAGTGAGGAAGAGGTCCTCTTCTCCTCTATTTCTTACCACCTCCACCCAACTGCCATCTCCTGGTGAGTGGGACTCAGGGACCAAAGTTCTGCCTAGCACTAAAAAAATATATATATATATATATATATATATATATATATATATATACACACATACACATATATATTTAATTTTTTTTATTAACATGTAATGTATTATTTGTTTCAGGGGTACAGGTCTGTGATTCATCAGTCTTACACAATTCACCATAGTACTTACCCTCCCCAATGTCTATCACCCAGCCACCCCATCCCTCCCAACCCCTTCTACGCCAGCAAACTTCAGTTTGTTTCCTGAGATTAAGAGTCTCTTATGGTTTGTTTCCCTCTCTGGTTTCATCTTGTTTCATTTTTCCCTCCCCTATTATCCACTGTCTTGTTTCTCAAATTCCTCATATCAGTGAGATCATATGATACTTGTCTTTCTCTGATTGACTTATTTCGCTTAGCATAATACCTTCTAGTTCCAACCACGTCATTGCAAATGGCAAGATTTCATTTTTGATGGTTGCATAATATTCCATTGTGTGTGTGTGTGTGTGTGTGTGTATATATATATATATATATATATATATATCACATCTTCTTTATCCATTCATCTGTTGAAGGACATCTAGGCTCTTTCCATAGTTTGGCCATTGTGGACATTGCTGCTATAAACATTGGGGTGCATGTGCCCCTTCGGATCACTACATTTGTATCTTTGGGGTAAATACCCAGTAGCTGGCACTAAAAGTATAAATAAAAGACGTCCTTTGTCCTATTGGACAGAGCAAAACTATAGGAACCGCTTTATCTATAGTTGTAGCACCCAACTGAAAGATGGATAGAGAAGCGGGACTAGAGTCCACTTATTTTCAGTGGGTGGTGTTTTCCTATTTCCTTTTCCAAGAACTCATAGTTGGCCTCTGGTCATTCTCTGCACCCCAGAGCAGGATCACAACTCCCGAGAAGACAGAACAGCAAAAGCAAGAGTGGACAGTCTTGAAATCAGTCTTGTTCCTATTCTTCTATCCCAGGAAGACAAATCTTGTGGTTTGCCTTGCTTACCTTGGTAAAATATTTTCAAAATTTAAAGCACTTCAGGGGGAAGAACAAATAACACAAATAAGTAAAAGTACCTTATCCCCCAGTCAGGAGGTCACGTGCCTTAGCATAAAGCTTAACACTTTCATATATTTTATTTCCTTTTATTTTTTCCTCTTCTTGGTGATCAAATGATAGGAATGAATATTTTCAGATGCTTTATTGTTGATCATTTTATTGTGAAGTTGCATAGACTCATTGCCAAAAATAAATCAGACAATACAAAAAAGCATGGAAAGTAAAAGATCACACCAATGATCCCACTATTCAGTGCTGAGATTTTTAGACATTTCATTGTACATTTTAACATATACCGCAAAAAAAAAAAAAGATCATGTCTTGTAGTCTGCTTTTGTCAGGATATTCTTAACATCTTGTAATGTTAAAACATACAGACCTACTTTAAACCTTAAAAAACTCCTCCATAGTATTCCGTTAGATGGAGTTACTTGATTTATTTAATCAGTTCCTTATTGATAGACATTCAGATTGTTTTAAAGATTTTTTACAATGAACAACTCCCTGTATATCTTTCAGTACTTGTTTGGTTATTTTCTCAGGATGTATTTCTAGACTCTGGATTAAAAGGTTTTTGAACTTTTAAACTCCTTTGTCAACTGTAGCTAAATTACCTTCCAGAAAGGTCTTCGGGGAATAGAATTACTTTTCACTTTTCCATGGATCACAGCATAGAAAAATTCAATGGCTCCCTGAAGATAATTCATTTACTCACTGAGGTGCCTACATATCCATCTGTTAATTGAGATGTTTTAGACATCGAGAGACCCATTAAAATCAGTCCATCCAAAGTCCATTATTTTTATAGACAAATTGAGGAAGGAAGGTGTGCGATTTCTGAACTCAAGGGCCTCTCTCCTCAGTCTTTCTTCAAATTGGAGGATGGTGTCTGCAACCTGATAGAGAGCCGTCCTGCCTGTGACGTCATAAGCTCTAGAATTTCTTTCATGGGTCTGTATTTTTCTGGTAATCAGTCCTTTCCATCAGAACTTTAACCAACCCCAGTGGTCAGAGTCCAGACAGGCTTTCAGATCTGGTGTCTTAAAAAGATTTTTTTAAAGCTGGAAATGGTTCTCTTTAAGTCCCTTCTGGACCTAGGATTCAGGGCTGCTGTTTAGACATTTTCCTCTGGAATCATGTGTGGTTAGTGCCAGGCCCTCCCTGATGACCACTAGGCGTCAGGCTTTCCCATCTCTCCTCCAACTGTGCTGCTTACTCAGTAATTAACTCATTTGCTCAGTCATTAGCTCTTATCTAAGGGGGCTTCTTTGTCATCATATGAACATGGTCATTATGATGCAGAATCCTCGCAGATTTCAACAGGACTTATTAAGTCCGACTGTCACCTAGTTACTAGCTTTTCAACAGAGCTCTTCACTGCAAAGCTCAACACTTAAACCAGAGAAAGGTGGAAGAAAGACCCATAACCAGGCTTTCACTCTTCCCAAGTGAACCCACAGACTGTCACTGCCTTTCATTGCATAGATATCTGTACCCTTGCTGCTGGTAGCATGCCAACGTGGAGAGCCCTGAGCACCACCCCTCATTCATCTTAAAGACAATGCAATGCCAAAGCAGGCAACACCAGGCTCTAAGCTCTGTACGTAAAATGAGTTGAAATAGAACATCACCAATCAACCACTTTTTGAGTGGCCACTGAATCTAGGATCCTGCACTTGAAGTCCACAAAAGGGTATTTTCATTCAGCCAGTCATTCAATTATCTGCCAAGCACTTGTTGAACACCTCCAGGGGACTGGAAACCCAGTGATGAAGAAAACAACATGGGGGTAAATACACCAGCAACACAGCTTGTGTGAGAACAGGACCATTTCCTCACCACACCCAATTCCAGGCTGCTTGATCCCTCTTGCCTGAGAAGAGGCTGTCTAGGTGGGATGAAAGCCATGGCCATGTCTTCCAGCCAAAGGGACTTTCCCCTGGCAACCCATGTCACCGTCTTGGAGGGCCTTCATGTTCTAGCCTCAGCCTTCCTTCCCTCCCTCCCAACAATATCCTTGAGAGAGGGAGACAAATAGCACCGTCATGTCAGACATGGGGGCACTGAGAGAGAAAAGTGGAAGAGGTTCTTGAATCACATAGAAGGACAGAGGCTGACCTGGGCTCCATGAGTTGCATCACAGGGGACTCCATGAAAATGGTTTTCAACCAAGACACACATCATAACAGTAAGTACAGTGGCTTGTAGAGAGCAGCTACTTAATATTAGGAGCCTGATGAATGGGAGCAGAAGGCCTCATTGGCGAACTCCTTTCCATAAAACACGGCATCCCGACTATTACGCTTCTGAGGAGGAAAACTCCTATCCTGGAGATGTCTTTCATTATCCTGTCCTGGAGAAAGAGGTACCATTCCTTGGCAGGCACTAACTCACCTGGGAAAATGCATCAATCATGATTTCCCACAGCATATGTCAAACTTCTGCAGAATTGCTCAGACAAAACGATAGCCCAGTCCCTGTGGCTGGGATTCATTAAGATCTATTTTAATTTACCCAAGAAATCACCACTACCAGACTGTCTCCCCAAACAACTGGGTGTTTCCCATTTTGTTATTTTGAACTTGGCTTCACACTTACAGGATTTTTAAAAAATAATAATGTCCCTATAAGATATGCCTCTAAAATAATGGGCCATTAATTCCCCTTCTTCTTCCCCATAAACACACACTCTCTCTAAGTAAGTTGTAATTGCTCTTTTTTTCTGCACTTTACTTTGAATTGGTAAAAAAGGAAAAAGTATTATTTCCAAAACATGTTAACAACAAGGACAACAAAACAATCTATCAGCATCTTCATAATTCAAGAGTCTCAGACCTTCCTTTTCAATTTGTGTTACCGGACTCCAAATGATCCTATCATAGAATTGTCCCCCACTTCCTAAGGAATGCTTGAAGTGGCTCTGGACGCCACATTTCTTTCCTTTTCCACGGCTCCTAAAAAAAGGGATGTGACAGCATTGATTCACCCATCCAAAACCAATGCCAGGGTAGCGCCCCACCTACCAGTTTTGCTTTGGGTTGCTGGCGCCCGCAGGTCAGTTCAGCTTTTACCACATGAGTCATCTGAAAAATTGAACTGGGCAGCTTGGCTCTTGAACAGCCATTCCACTCTTGTGAAGATGTTTTCTAAATAAACACATGGCAACCACACTAGCTTCCCTTGAAAAACAGGTTTTGGGCATTTCCTTCAGAGCTGGGCTAAAGAACTGACTTCTGAGGGTGCAGGAAGAAGGCAAAACTAAGGCCAGATAATACTTTTAATATTTGTAACCCTTGGTTTCTCAACTAAAAACCGTATAGTGAGTGCAAGTTATGGAAGGTCTGGAGATGGGAGCTTGCCTCCTTATTTGAGACATCAAGAGCTGAACTAGGAACAAGGGTTTCCAGAACATTCTCCTACCCAGGACCCTATATCTCCTATGTCTTCCCCACTTCCGTCAGGAAGATTAGAGTGGCAACATCACTAATCATCAGGGAAGTACAAATCAAAACCACAATACGACATCACCTCAAATTGGTCAGAATGGCTGGTATCAAAAAGACAAGAAGTACAAGTGTTGGCAAGGATGCAGAGAAAAAAGGAACCCTCATGCACTGTTGGTGGAAATGTAAATTGGTGCAACCACTCTGTAAAACAGTATGGAAGTTCTTCAGAAACCTAAAAGTAGAAGTACCACAAGACCCAGTAACTCCACTTCTGGATATCTACCCAAAGAAGGCAAAAACACTAATGTGAAAAGATATATGCACCTCTGTGTTTATTGTAATATTATTTACAATAGCCAAGATATGGAAGCAGTCCAAGCGTCCATCGATAGATGAATGGATAAAGAAACGATGGTATATATAATGGAATATTACTCAGGCATAAAAAAGAATGAGATCGTGTCAAGTGTGACAACATGGGGGGGCATCTGGGTGGCTCAGTCGTTAAGCATCTGCCTTCAGCTCAGGTCATGATCCCAGGGTCCTGGGATTAAGCCCCACATTGGGCTCCCTGCTCAGCGGGAAGCCTCTTCTCCCTCTCCCACTCTCCCTGCTTGTGTTCCCTCTCTCGCTGTGTCTCTCTCTCTGTCAAATAAATAAATAAAATCTTAAAAAAAAAAAAAAAGGTGTGACAACATGGGTAGACCTAGAGTGTATCATGCTAATTAAAATAAGTCAGATGGAAAAAGATAAATACCACATGATTTCACTTCTGTGGAATCTAAAGACCCAAACAAACAAACAACAACCACAACAACAAAAAATAGAAAGAGACTCATAAATACACAGAACTGGTGGTTGCCAGAGGGGAGGCGAGTTGGGGAGTTAGGTGAAATAGGTGAAAGGGATTAAGAGGGACAAATGTCCACTTGTAAAATAAATAAGTCACAGGGATGAAAGTAGAGCATAGGCAATATGGTCAATAATATTGTAATAATGTTGTATGGGGACAGATGGTAGCTACACTTACCATGATGAGCATTGAGTAATATTTATAATTGTCAAATCACTATGTTGCACACCTTAAACTAATATAATATATGTCAACTATACTTCAATTAAAAATTAAAAAATAAAAAATAAAAATAAAAACAAAAGCTGAGAGTGGGAGTCTGTGAATCTAGTAAATACTTAGCCATCAACTGTGAATCTAGTAAGTACCTAGCAATCAACTGCAAATCTAGCAACTATCTAGCAATCAACTATTCTTTGGCTTAGGTTATTGGCTCTCCAAGACCTTATGGAGTTCAGAACCTGAATATTTCATCACAATTAAGTAATAAAAGGGGCTCCTGGGTGGTTCAGTTGGTTAAGCATCGGACTCTTGATTTTGGCTCAGGTCATGATCTCAGGGTCATGAGATTGAGCCCCCTGCATCGGGCTCCGCACTGGGTGTGAAGCCTGCTTAAGATTCTCTCTCCCTTTCCCTCTGCCTCTTACCCACTGCTTGTGATCTATCTTTCTCTCTCTCTCTCTCTCTCGAAGAATTACAATTAACTAATAAAAGTTGCTCATCAAATAAAATAAATTATTTCTTATGACAGCTCCTAATTGCCAAGTGGATAATGTTTATTTAGAGTTCCCCAGATGTTCAGGGAAATCTATTGATTCATCCTGATTTTCAACAAACATTTATATGACTGTACTCAGTGCTGTGGGAAATAAAAAGAATTGCGGTCTGTGGGAAAATTACAGTGTGGTATAGACTGCATTGCACTTATATAAAGATTTACAATTCAAACCAATACCCAAGAATGACCAAGTAGGTGACAGAGAATATGTGAGATGTGTGTGCATATGTATACAGGAAAAGTCTGGAAGTGGACATACCAGGACATTCTACTGAGATGAAGTTATCTCTGGGAGATAAAGATAAGAATTTATATTCGTTATGTTTCACTTTTAAAAATTTTCCACAATGAACATGTGATACTTGTATAAGCTATGTCTTAAAGCCAAATCACAACAACAACAACAACAAGGAATTTGGATGAGGGAATACTTTCCTACAGGAAGTACTTTGTGGGGAAGGAACACATGAACTCAGCCTCAAGGACTGGGGAGGACCTCAGGAGGTGAAAAGGAGGTGGAGAATTGGGTGAGTGTGAACCATAAAAGTATAATGTGTATTTGGAAATTGTAAGTTTCTCTGATGGTAGCATGGGGCTTAAATAGTCTGTAAATGGACATGAGCCTAGTAAGGGCAGTTAGGTATTAATTAGGAAGACTTTTAAATGCCAGACTCTGGAGTTTAGACTGGGGTCAGTAGCAAGTGGGGGTCACTGAAGTTTATCTAATAGGGGAGCAGATGGTGAAGGCCATGGCTCACATGGGAGGCTTTGGAGAAGGCAGGGAAAGAAGGCTCTTCTGAGCACCTGGGCTGGAGGTGGTAGAGTCTACAACCCAGTAGCGTTTGGGGCAATGTTAAGGAAGTAAGAGGCAGTGACATACAGCAGGGAAAGGCCTTGTTTTACCCTAAGACATTTACTTAGTAAGCTCAAAGAGAAAAGGGGAACCTAATTTCAATATAGGATGCGTAACAAGAGCAATGAGGCTGATTTTCAGGTGTAGCTACAGAATTATTCTCTTCGGGCGCCTGGGTGGCCCAGTTGGTTAAGCGACTGCCTTCGGCTCAGGTCATGATCCTGGAGTCCCAGGATCGAGTCCCGCATAGGGCTCCCTGCTGAGCAGGGAGTCTGCTTCTCCCTCTGACCCTCCCCCCTCTCGTGCTCTCTCTCCCATTCTCTCTCTCAAATGAATAAATAAAATCTTTAAAAAAAAAAAAAAGAATTATTCTCTTCATTGTATGGGCACATCTGAAAAATGGAATTTGATTGTTGATGGGCCATTCTACGTGAAGGCATGCACAAGAGCTCGAGAGCCAAGCTGGTCAGCAGACATCAAGAGAACATAAGTTCCAGAGGAGAAAGAGTTCCTGGCTCTCAGATCTAAAGGGAATGTCCTCATTAGGTCACCGCAGAAGGTTCTCCAACCTGGGGGAAGGTCACTTTCCCCTCAAATGATTGGAGTGTTCTAAATGCTGAACAGTGCAATGCCCCAAGCAAATTTAACAGATGGAGCAGAGGGTGTGGGAGTGGCTTTTGGAAAACGCACTACTATTTCAATAATTTGATATTATTTGTTCCTAAGAAGCATTTACAAGTTAGGCTTTATACCCATCACAACTCAGAGATGCAGGCAAGCTGTGCTCACCTTGCTGGGAAGAGGCACAGCCCGAGGCCACCTTCATAAGAGCTCATAAAATATCTATTCCAATGGCTGGTGGTCAAAACTAAAGTTCTTAAGCTTTCAGAAATCATCGCACTCAGGTGCACCCCACTTTATGTGAATCCAGCCCTGGTTTCCCATCACCCTGGTCATAGTTTCAATCTTATCTCTTACCTCTTCATTTCATCATGAAGACCTGAAATTTGGTCCTTTCGGTTTGCCCCAATCCTCACTTCTGTGATCAGTTATCGCTCACCTGAGCAGTTACAGAGACTGGTCAGCAACCAGGATAATTACCCCTCGAATACTCATTTGCATACAATTAATTTTTTGCCAAATGAAAACAGGCTACAACGTGGCTATGCTTATAACCCCACATGGACATCAGATGGCACAGGTAAAAGGACTTCCTTGGCACACTCTTGATCACATACATGTGACAATTGCATATGAGACAGGACCAAAGGCAAAGCACAGCTCTGCTGTCACTCAGGGAAAGCTTGCCAGTGGCACATGGAGCTGTACCTTCTGACCCACACAGGCGCTGGGGAACCTGGAGCCATACAGTAAATAAGAGGTGTTCACTCGCTGTGCAGCCCCAGAGAAGGACTTAGAAAGAAATGTAAACACGGTTCTGGGTTTTCTGGATAAGCCCTGAAGAGCCAGACCTCGGTGATGGTGTTGGCTTAGCAGACCTAGATATGGTTGTGTCTGGGTTTTTGCTCCATGATAAACTGAAAGAATGGATCCATTTGTTCTTTTAGAGTCAACAGTGACTTCCTGGTACTTTCTGGACCTCTGGGGGTGAAGCCCCAGAGAGCCACTGCCTTTCACTGCACTGTGTAGATATCTATAACCTCATTGCTATAGGGTGCTGGTGTGGGCAGCCCTGAGCACCATCCCTCATTCATCATAAAGACGATGCAATATCAAAGCAGGCAACACCAGGCTCTAAGCTCTGTACGTAAAATGAGTTGAAATAGAACATCACCAATCAACTTTTTGAGTGGCCACTGAATCTAGGATCCTGCACTTGAAGTCCACAAAAGGGTATTTTCATTCAGCCAGTCATTCAATTATCTACCAAGCACTTGTTGAACACCTCCAGGGGACTGGAAACCCAGTGATGAAGAAAACAACATGGGGGTAAATACACCAGCAACACAGCTTGTGTGAGAACAGGACCATTTCCTCACCACACCCAATTCCAGGCTGCTTGATCCCTCTTGCCTGAGAAGAGGCTGTCTAGGTGGGATGAAAGCCATGGCCATGTCTTCCAGCCAAAGGGACTTTCCCCTGGCAACCCATGTCACCGTCTTGGAGGGCCTTCATTTCTAGCCTCAGCCTTCCTTCCCTCCCTCCCAATAATATCCTCGAGAGAGGGAGACAAATAGCACCGTCATGTCAGACATGGGGGCACTGAGAGAGAAAAGTGGAAGAGGTTCTTGAATCACATAGAAGGATAGAGGCTGACCCGGCATTCTGGGCTCCACGAGTTGCATCACAGGCGACCCCCTGAAAATGGTCACAGGTAACCAAGACACACATCGTAACAGCAATCAGTGTTCTTTAAGTTTTGTTAGTTCTGCAATGTTTGAGAAATATCAGTTATGCAAGAAGGAAAGTGAAGGACAATCAGGTCAATGAGACAGAGTTAATCCGTCAGCAAAACTCTACAGGAGCTGTCTGAGCTCACTCAAACAAGGACTCTGGGGTAAGGGACTTGAGGTACGCTGCAGGCAGGTTGGAAAGGCTGCATCCACCAAAACACCTCCAATGAGAGTTTGACGACTGACCAGCATTTCTCAGACCAACAGTGCGTAAAATGTGCTCAGCAACATGAATTAATTCCCTCCTTAAACCTCGTTCTCCATCACCTTACCGCCCTCCCCAGGTTTGACTGACTATAAAAACTAGTTCTAACTTGCAAAGTTAGAAGCGCATAACGAGGGGCGCCTGGGTGGCTCAGTTGGTTAAGCGACTGCCTTCGGCTCAGGTCATGATCCCGGAGTCCCGGGATCGAGTCCCGCATCAGGCTCCCTGCTCGGCAGGGAGTCTGCTTCTCCCTCTGACCCTATCCCCTTTCATGCTGTTTCTCTCTCTCTCTCTCAAATAAATAAATAAAATCTTTAAAAAAAAAAAAAGAAGCGCATAATGATCATTTCTTAGGACATTTCTCTTTGTAAATGGGTGAAGGAAGCCACGTGTGTGAATCAGCACATGTTTCTTCATGACTGAACCTTCTCTGGCTCAAGAGGTGCAGAGCTGGTGAACAGACGTGCCCTTGCTGCCGCCAGCCATCTCTGCCCTGTCCAGCTGCTGGGACCGCTCGGACAGAGACAGGAACGTACATGGTGTTCCCAGCCCTTTAGCCCTCCTGAGTGACCACACTGTCCCTTGCCGTTCAGAACGAGGCCCTGCCGTTCCTCAGGCAGGAATCACAGACCTGGGCATGTGAGCAGTGTCTGCCTGCAGGTCACTGTGCTGAGGGAACTTAGGTACCTCTCCCCTTTGACACGAGTGTGTAGCCATGTAAATCCATACCTCCAGGAGTGGAAGAAATAGGATAGATGGGACCAGGTGGGTTTCCTGGAGGACTGTGTTAGGAAAGGGTTTAGGAAGAGCAGAAAGGGGGTGCACAGAGCAGATCGGCCAGAAACCTTGAAAAGGCTGGTCACACAGCTTGTTGCTAAAACCAGGCCCAATGTTTACCAATAAACATATTACAATAAACATAGGAACAGCTTCTGGGGGAAACAAATCAAGCAATATGGAACTGAACTTAATTTGTTCAAATACCATATTTCCTTTGAATGGCCAAGCAGTGGCTTTAGAAATGAGGGCAATAGAAGGTGACATACGTGGTGTGTTTTGAAGGGCTCTTCAAACAATCACACCCCCTTCCTCCAAAACAATCACACCTAGATTCCCCCATCCACATCCTGCCAAGACCCCTGCAATTCCAGCATTAGAGAGATAGTTCTTTCAAGTTTCACCTTTTCTAGGCTTCTCCTTTAACATGTAAATACTCTTAAGAGGGGTCCCCTTTAACCTTGAATAAGTTGCTGGTCATGACCTTTTAGCTTGCTTTCAACCCCAGTCCCACAGGAGAGCTCTGGGTCTTTGCAGGGCTCTCTCTTTGGGTCTTAGGATGATCTGGGAAGAAAGGTGGGTAAAGGAGGACAAAGAGGCCCCGAAAGGGAATTGGAAAACCAGCCTTCGCTATACTGTGTAAGGTCGTCCCATGCTAAGCTAGGCACGAATCTGCAAAAAAGGCTGATGAAAATCCCCCTTTGTAAACACAAAGCCTTGTTTTCACATCAAGTCTTTGGGTATTAGAGTCTGACAGTTCCTCTCAATCATTATCAGAAGGTAGAATAAACTTGAAGAACTGATGTTCGATGATGTCTGGGTCCCGTGTGTGGGTGTGTGTGGTTGACTTCCCTACAGCCCCTGAAATAAATTGGGAGCAAGCTTTGCAATAGTTAATTTACTATAAATAAATACCCTAAGCAATGTGAGTTACTTACCAGACTCTTCACCATAAATGTCCTACGTGAAAGCTGACCCCTGTTTGACACCTCAGCTATTTTAAAGCTACTTGTACAAATTCCTCAGCTCTGCTAATCGGCAAAGGCTAAAATGTCCCTGCTTCTAGGCTCTGTGGGACTCTCCTGACAAGGAAAGTTGGTGTCAGGGAATAATTAGGTTCTGTCTGAGTGGGGGAGGGAAATGTCAAGAGCTTATTATTTCTGGTCACCTTGTTAGACATTTATATTGAAATGCTGCAGAAAATAACACAGACATGCAGAATATTCAAGTCAATGAGAATCATTGCATTGGCTGAAGAGGAATTTGTGTTTCATTTCCAAGCAACTTGCTGTTTAGTTTTAGAGCAGAGACCCTAAATAAAATCGAAATGTATCAGATTGGTCTCTCCGTAGAGGATTGAGCAAAAGCCTAGGCCTCATTGTCTAAACAAACTGGCTATGATCAAACACAGGTGAAATATGTATATCAATGACACCCTTCATCCCACCCCCTGAAAGAATGTTATAGATCGTTCATCTCCTTCAGCCTATCTCTCTCACCCCACTTCCACAGAGATTTAAATATATGTCATAAAAAAGAGGTTTCATAGCCAATGTGATTTTCTTGGAATGAGTAAAAACTGGCTTGTAATTCACAATCTCCTTGAACAGAATATCGATGCTCAAGAGAAACCATTATTTTTGCCTCTGACAAGTGCAGAATAATTGAATACGTCCAGATCCAAATCCCCAAAGTGATCAGCTCTTAGCTAAATTAAATGTAGATTAATAAAAAGGTGACATTTTTATTTTTACATGGAGACCATAGTTGGGAGGATTTGAGGAGAGCAAAAGCTCTGAGAAACCCCAGCAAAACAAGGAGCCTGAAGCCTAAATGCCTGTGAGTGATAATCGAGGCCTCTTACTCTATATGGTGAACCACACTCAGATTTACCTGACCAGTCGGCAGGTAGAGTCAGGAGCTACTGGGGTACACAAGGTTGTGAGCTCTATTTCATTACACCACTACCACTGGGACAAGCACCATCTATGGGGTGCTCAGGCTGGTGAGTAGGCATATGTCAGCTCGAATTAGTGAGAACACTTATCCAAAGTTATGGGTTGGAGACATGAAACACATATCTTAATGTCATCACAAAGGCTTTATTTTGTTTCTTAACACTTTGTACTTTGTATACATAGGCAAAGAATTCCACTAGTATTCTCTCTCTCTCTCTCTCCTTCTCTGTCTCCCTCTGTATCCCTCATCTCAAATTATCCTTTGTGTAGCTGATGATCTGGTCACACCATAGCTCCTGATTTATACTTAGAGAAACTGAGAAACGGAGAGGTTAAGTGATTGGCTCAAGGTCACCAACAGCAGAGTTGGATTTAGAAATGACTGCTTCTTGATTCTCTGGGCACTGAGCCAATCTGCCTCTCCTCACTTCAGCGTGAATGTTAAATACCTTTATCTGAATTCGTTTTTATTTCAGGTTTCTGTCTGCATGCAAAGTGTACGTGGACAATGTAGCTCAGTCCCACTGCTGAAAACAGCACCTTGCTCTTTCTAGCAGGCTAGTCCATCCTCTTCTGGAACAAGGCGCCGTTGGACCCCAGGCCTGGCTTTGGATGCTGGTGTCAGGCGCTGTGGGGTGAGTGAGTGTGTGTGTGTGTGTGTGTGTGCGCACGCTGTGTGTGTGCATGAAGAGAGCCTTACTGGGTGCAGGACCCCTGTGAGGGCAGGGTTTTCATCCCTGATCCTGCACAAGGGAGAGAGAGTCACAGCATCTCAGCTCAGGTTCATACTACCCAGCTCCTACATGCTGCCCTGCCCTTGTCCCTGCACCTGCCCTAGGGGGAGGCTTCAAAAGGGAGCCTTCAGCTGACAAGGAATCGACTTGTCACGCACTCTATTTGGGTCCACTTGGCAGAATGTGCCTTCCCAAGAGGCGCAAAGGATAGAGCCCTTTCTACACGGTGACTCATCTATAATCTCTAGCTAACAGGTTTAAGCCAAACCTGCTTTAGAAGACCAAAGTGTGTGAGACTGGGGGTCAGCGTGGGGCAGAACCTATTCAGGTCAGTGGGAGGGCTGGAGCCAGAGCTTAAACGGGCGACCTGTCCCCCAAACCTTTTCCAGCAGCACTGATGCTCTCTTCTAACCTTCAAGCCTTTGGCTCTTCTTTTCCCTGCTGCCCTTTTCAGCCACATTTTAATCATCTGCCTGTGGCTTTTCATTTCTGCTGCCCAGTGTCACTCATCTCCTCCTCCTTCCCCAGCCTCCCTAGCCAGGGCCAAAGGTTGTTTAAGGTCCCTGAAAATTAACTTTAGCCTCCTGCAAGGTGAATTGTTGCTTTCTGATGAAGCCTCACACTCTCAATGAGCTTGTGAAAATATTCCACACAAAAATAGCCTTCTGCTTACTGTGTGAGACTCGAGAGAGTTTTCATGCACTCAACCCCAAATTGCTCCCTCTGGTTTTTCTCCTTGTTTTAAGATACAATCAATAATTTCTGGATCTTTCTAAAGAATTTTAAAGAATTCTTTTAGGTGGGGGTGGGGTGGGAGGGATGGGGTGACTGGGTGATAGACACTGGGGAGGGTATGTGCTCTGGTAAGCGCTGTGAATTGTGCAAGACTGTTGAATCTCAGATCTGTACCTCTGAAACAAATAATGCAATATATGTTAAGAAAAAAAAAAGAAGAAGAAGGTAGCGGGAGGGGAAGAATGAAGTGGGGGAAATCGGAGGGGTAGACGAACCATGAGAGACGATGGACTCTGAAAAACAAACAGGGTTCTAGAGGGGAGGGGGGTGGGAGGATGGGTTAGCCTGGTGGTGGGTATTGAGGAGGGCACGTTCTGCATGGAGCACTGGGTGTTATGCACAAACAATGAATCATGGAACACTTCATCTAAAACTAATGATGTAATGTATGGGGATTAACATAAGAATAAAAAAAAATTAAAACTCAAAAAAAAAAAAAAGAATTCTTTTAGGTGATTCCTAGGGTGTGTGTGTGTGTGTGTGTGTGTGTGTGTGTCTGTGTATACACACATATATACATATAGTCTTGGATGGCTCACAATAGCTAGGTTTGGAACATTTAGTGAGAATTACAGCCTGGTTCTGTCCTCCCTGCTCACTTTGGATGGGATGATAAGGGATGGGAGGAAAAGACGACAGTACATCCACTGAAGGATGGACTTTATAGAGAAGGGTAGGATGCATGACTCCCTACTTCTTCTTCCAAAGCTGGATTACTTAAGGGTCAGTCCCGGGGGACTGGCAGCAGTGAATCCTGAATGAAGCTTCAAGTCTACCCTAGGGTGGGCCCAACTCTTGGGATACCTGCCATGTGGACTCTGCCTCCAAACAGTCCTCCAAACACAAGGTGGCCCTGAGGTGGGTCCCTGAGCAGCTGTCACAGGTTAACCTTGATTATTCCTAAATGTCAGAACTTTCCAGGTGTTTGATCTGGGCTACTCTCGGGATTACCTGCTGTCTCCTTTGTAAGCCAGGGGGTTAAGGGTGAGAGAATTCACTCTGGGCTATTCTATTTTCTGGCTCAACATATATTCATTTATTCATTCATTCATACATATTCTGTGTGTAAAGTGAAGATGCCTATGAGAGAGGTGATGGGAACACTCATGTAAGAGCAAGAGGCTTTTTTTTGAGATTTTATTTATTTATTTGAGAGAGAGATTGAGAGAGAGCACAAGCAGAGGGAGTGGCAGGCAGAGGGAGAAGCAGGCTCCCCGCTGAGCAGGGAGCACAATGCAGGACTCCATCCCAGGACCCTGGGATCATGACCTGAGCTGAAGACAGCCACTTAACTGACTGAGCCACCCAGGCGCCCAAGAGCCTTTTTTTTTTAACTAAAAAAATGAAGAAGCTTCATATTTGAAGTCAAGTGAGGAATGATACATATCATGAGAGAATAATAAAAATAGCCAACATTACATAGCACTTTATACACCTGGCACAGTGTGTGTGTTTTGTTGAGGTCAAACATATATAAAATTTACCATTTTAGCCATTTTTAAAGGTACAGTTCAGGGGCACTAACTACATTCATATTTTTGTGCAACCATCACCACCATCTATCTCCAGGACTTTTTCCCATCTTCCCCAAATGAAGCTCTGTACCCACTAAACATCAACTGCCCTTTCCCTCCTCCCCTCAAGCCCTGGCAACTACCATTCTACTTTCTGATTTTCTGTCTCTATGAATTTGACTACTCTAGCTACTTCTTGGAAAGGAACCAATCATTATTTGTCCTTTTGTGAAGTTGTAGGCACTTTATATATACAACCTACTTAAGGTAAGTGAAATTATAATCCCCATTTTACAGATGAGGAGATTGAAATAGAAACAAGCTAAGTGAGAAGTGGAAATTTAATGCTCAGAGAGAGCAGAGGAGGAGAAGTCTCCCTTAATTTGGTTCTCTCTTCCCAGGGTTCCATGAGCCACTTAAAAGGAAGCCAAGGATCCTCTTGTTGGAGGCCGGCCCCAAGCACCTGCCCGCCCCAGCTCTGTTTCTACGCAAGGGCTGAGCCGCTGGACAGGGCACTTCTGTAGGGGAGAAGAGGGAATGTGCTGAACGAGTTAAGTGCCCCTTGTGCCCCCACCCCCACACCACAGCATGCCTGGCAGTTTGAGCTGGTGACCTGGGCAGGATCGGAGCCAAGGATTAATCCATCACAATGAGACGTTCTATTTTGGGCAGGCGGCTGGAGCAGATGCAGGAGCCGCACATCGTGGAGGCCGCGCACACCGGGAGGCGGCTGCCCCAGCTCCCTTGCACCCACCACTGCACTGGCTGCCTAAAGCCGAGAGACGAACCAGACCGCGACAGGCTGGAGGAGTATCAAAATTACACTTGCAGATGCCCATGGATTTCCTTAAGTGGGCCCTTCTGAGAAACCCAGTTTTCTTACCTAGTCTGTGCTTAGAATTTGCAGAGGCCCTCTCGGTTACCTCACTTCTACAAATCCACCCTGCTCCTTACTTCCCACCCCTCCTCCTGCTGCCCTGCCCCTCCACTTCCACTCCCTCAGCAGGAGGCAGTGGGATCTTCTCCAAAATGCGCCATCCGCACTGGAGCCTGCCCCAGTCCACCATACTCCAGGATGGGATGGGAGCCGGAGTATATCGCCGCCGAGTCTCCACATGACAAAGAAGAGGCCCTAACTCACTGCTGCTGCCCCCAGGTGAAGGCCCTTCTCAGAGAGGTTCAGTGTTCGCGAGGCCTACAATTTTCACATGAAGCTCCACTCCTGCTTCCCTAGAGAGATTCCCTCCCGCAACCTTTGGCCATTTGGTCTCCTGTTTACATGGAACTGGACAGAGCAGCCCAGTGACTCCTTCAGGAGTTGCCCTCCAAAAATATGCCAGGGAGGAGTGGGAAAATGAGATAAAACAGTAGTTGAACACTTTGGGTTAGAAAGCCCAATTTTGAAACGAAATTGCCTTTTAAGTCAATCTTGATGGTTGACAACTTTTTTTTTGTTTGTCAGTCTGATCAATCTGTCCCAGGCAGAAGGAAACATATTTTGGATCACGGAGAACATTTTTGCAAGTTTTATTAGTGACTCTGTGAAAGAGCTTTGAAAATCTAAAGCTTTAAATATCTAAATATCAGATATTTCGATAGTATAGGAAATATCTAAATGTTAGGACAACATTTAGAGAGGGTGGGGCTGTCTCTGTTTTTGTTGCTATTTCTGGCCTGGTTTCCAAAGTGGTTGCGATTATTTCCCCCTAAATTTTCCAATTCTACCAGCATATTTTGCCTAAACCCAATTACTACGTACTGCTCTCCTTGTTTCTATCTAGACCACCTGCTCTCAAAGTTTCAGTCTTCCTAAACATCAGTCAACGAAGATTTTGATTGATCAAAAATGTCAGATTTCCATCTTACAGCTCTGAGGATAGGGAGTGAGTACAAAAAGCTTCTATATGCTTTGAAGCACACACTTTACAGGTGTAAATGTTAAACAACTCGAAAGGCCTAGAGCTTTTGGGTCCTACACAGACTTCTGTGCAAGCAAACTTGGGCTCATCCTGTTGCCCTCTGCCCTTTGCCCACTTCCCTGGCTTCCTTACTCAGCCCACACAGGAAGCAAACCACAGAGGAGGAGCATCTTACTGAACCAGGCCCTGGAAGCAGATTTGGTACGAAAGGCCCACGAACAATCTAGGCCATGAATGGATGACAGCCAAACACTACCTCAGGTGAGCTGATGGCATGTGTTTCATGCCTGAGAACACAGAAATAATCGCTGCCTCATTTGCTCTTAAAAAGCTGCTCACCTCTACCACTGAGACTCAGTCCTTCCCTTGGCCCTGAGTTGTTTCCTCTGCTTCGACACCAGGCTCACTCTCTGAGCTTTGGCTTCTCTTCCAGACTCTATCCCACCCTCATCCCAGCACACGAAATCCCAATACATATTGGGATATTTCATTGTTTGATAAAAGGATTCTGTTATTTAAAGAAAATCATTTGAAAAAGACAGTGAACCCATCCTACCCTTTCTTTATCCACAGGGATGCCCCTGGGTGGGCCCAGGTGGGATTCCAATGCCTGCCTTCCTCCACACAGAGGAGCTGTTTTCTGGTTCCAGACCTGAATAAAGAGGACAGAGCCTCATGACTCCATCTGAGCCAAAGTGGGTTATTGCCAAGAATAACCTGGCGTCAGGATATTCGAACTCTTTGCCTTCAAGCTCTAGCATTCCAGTAGAGGTTGAGTTGGAGCTGTCACAGAGAAGCTCAGCAGGCTGGGGACAGTAAATGCAGTCTAGCTCTTAGTTGGAACTAGAGCATGGCTCAAAAATGATCACAATGAATAAAACTTGGTAGCAGCTTTCTTTAAACAAATATGTGCATACTGCTAAATCCATTTGCAATAGGACTTGAATTTTGTTGCTGTACACTCTTGGATTCCCCAGAATCACCCAAGACTGTGCCGGCTTGCACCTTATTCTTCAGAAAGAGTATTTCCCCAGGAGCCTAGATGTCTGTGTATAAGTAAATATACCTGCTGTTTTTAAGAGGACGATGCTTATGTTCTTCACACTTAAAGTACTTCAAAGCAACTCACACAGAACACTATGTACACCAAAGTGAGGTTAAACCACAGTCCTAAGGGAATCCCAGACTCCCCCTAGATCCACAGTGGTTGCTAATGTATATAATGCAGACTATGATAATAATGATGATCATAATACTACTTATGGAGCCCTTCTGTGTAACAGATGCAATGCTATGTACTATATATTTAATCTTCACAAAATTCTTGTAAGATGGGTTCTCTCATCATCCTACTTCTACAGAAGAAAACACTGATGTCAAAATTCAAGAAGGAGCACATCCAAGGTCAAAGCTTGGTGTGACAGAAGTAGGATTCAAACAAAATCTACCTGACTCCAAAACCCATATTCTTAATTTCAAGGCGATATTTTGTTATGCTGCCCCCATTGGAACCCAGACACAGGCCTCATTAAATGGGAGCAGTCAAGGTCAGAGAGTATGAGAGTAGAGGAAGCTCATCTTGACTAAAATTTCTCTGGCCTTCTGCTCTCAATACCAGGAGACTCTTTTCTCAACTAATGATGAGGAGATGAAGAGCAATGTGTGCTCAGGAGATTTATTTTGGATCAATCAGTTCCTTGCCATGTTGTACTGAAATAGTCAAAATACCTAAGGCATGGCTCAGACCCAGCTGCCAGGGCCTGCCCTGAAGCCACTAAGCCATACTGGGAAGAGATCCCACCCAACACAAGCTAAGAGAGGCCGAAGCCAAATCAAGTAGAAAACAAGAGATTCAAGAAATATGGATGGCATCTGAATAGCTCATACCCTCAGCTGTTGTGCATTGAGTACATAATTGAGTGCTGAGCTTTGGCATTCCAGTGCATCTTCTCCCTACCCATCAATCATTTGTCTGGCCAACTGCAGTGACAACTGGCTGGTGTGTCTCTTGTCTCTCTCTCTCTCCATTATATATATAGTGTACTCTGAGTACACTTTATATGTAATTTCACTTAATGACTTACATCAGAGAGTGGGCTTTATAGTAGGGAACTAATGACCTCATTTTTTAGGAGCGGAAAGAAGGAACAGAGTGCACCATCCCCTCTGTATAGTACATATCCTAATGTCAGGGCATTTACCCCAGGGGTATCCAGGTATAGGTTGAATAGAGCAGTGATTCACAACTTGTAAAGTGCATAAAAATCACCTGAGGATCTCACAATTCAGAATTTCACTCATTAGGTGGGCCTGGGAGTCTGCGTTTCTATCAAGCATCCAGGTAATGCCACAGGGGCTGGTCTCAGGACTCTACTCTGCATAGCAAAGGCCCAGAGTCAGAAGAAAGCGATAAGGATCAGAGGACTATAGGGGGAAAGAGAGGAGAGAGCAGCCCCCTAAAAGACGCTCCTTAGTCATTATAAAACAAGGAGAGTGAGTGCGGGGACGATGTGGGTTCTGCTTATTCTGGCAAAATGACATGAAAGAGCATGGCAGGAATTTAATTTTCCTCAGACTCTGTGGGCTAATCCAGTAGTGTCTGGGTCCCATGTGGCTTATTGCTGTGGAATGGTTCAGATGAGTGCTTCTCAACTCAAAATGGTTGCATTTTAGATTCACTAGACTCATGAAAATATATCCATGCTACATTTCCATCCAGAGAGTTAAGTCTTAATATCCGGAGGCAGAGTGCTAGCTCCAAGTTTGTTTGCTTGTTTTAAATCTCTCCAGGTTGGGGCGCCTGGGTGGCTCAGTTGGTTAAGCGACTGCCTTCGGCTCAGGTCATGATCCTGGAGTCCCAGGATTGAGTCCCGCATCAGGCTCCCTGCTCGGCGGGGAGTCTGCTTCTCCCTCTCCCACTCCCCGTTTGTGTTCCCTCTCTCGCTGTGTCTTTCTCTGTCAAATAAATAAATAAAATCTTTAAAAAAAAAAAAAAAAGAATAAATCTCTCCAGGTTGAGAACCCTTGGTCTAACTGTTCCATGTGGCAGAGGTTACTGTGCACAAAAACCTTGGGCAAAGAAGTCTGCACTCTGGCCGGGACAGGGCTAACCCCAGAGTCTGATTCAATGGAACAAGTTGCCCTACTTAGCTAAAGAACTGAAGCTTGATCATCTTGCTATTTTGAGATTACTGGATTCTACTTGATTATTTTCAAAGTGATACCAGGTAGAATCATGAACAGAACATTCCCAGCACAAGGCTGGTCACAAAACTTCCTTGCGTCTCTTAGATGGTCTTTTATTCCCTTTCTGATTTTATCTGTTATGGGAAGTCATGCCATTTCAATAAGAAGACTAGTCTTTGGCCATAGGAAGGCCACAAAGGCCCGATGCTTGGCCTCTGGATCTTCTTGTCCATCCAGACCGTGTAGGAATTCCTCTAGTTCCAGACTAGACCTAGAGATCGGAGCAGGCAGAGGTACCTCTGCTAGCTCTGAATTCACACCCTGAGGAGCTGAGGATAAAGTTGAACTTTCTGATTCACTGTTACTTTATGATCAGTCCACAGAGGCCATATGTATTAGGGTTCTCCAAAGGAACAGAATCAATAGGATACACACACACACACACACGTGTGTGTGTGTGTGCACATGAGATTTATTAAAAGGTATTGGTTCATATGATTATGGAGGCTGAGAAGTTCCAAGATCCAGAGTCAGCAAGCTGGAGATCCAGGAGGGTGGTATGGTTCCAGTCCAAGTCTGAGTCTGAAACAGACAGGCAGAGAAAGGACAAATTCTCCCTTAGTCCATATTTTTGTTCTATTTGCCTCCAAGGGATTGGATAAAGTCCACCCACAATGGAGAGGACAATATGGTTTACTCTATCTACTGACTCCAGTGTTAATCTCATTCAGAAACACCCTCACAGACACATGGGGTCATTTTTAACCAAATATCTGGGCACCCTTAGCCCCGTCAAGTTGACACATAAAATAGAATCTCATAGAAAGATGATTTGGAGCCAGCTCTGCTATTTACTATCTCCTGAGAGAGACTGTCAGCGAGGACTGAGCAATTTGCAAATAGGCTGAAATTTAAATATTACTTCAACCATCATCTTTAAATCTTTAAATACCCTCCAGCAGCAATTTCATCAAATGGTGTTTGTTTAGTCGTTTTGCCCCTAATTTGATCCAGCTTCTAGAATGCCATTATCAGAAGACCACCAAGCCCTTGTTATAGCCAGTGCCCTCTGTTCATGCTCTCTTTGTTTATTCCTTTGTCCACCTCTCCCCATTCTCCATCAAATTCTACCAGTCCTCCAATGCCAGTTTATATTTCACTCTGCTCATGAAGCATGTAGTCACCACTGCAGCTCACTATAATCTCTGTTTCTTTAGACTTCATAGCCTTTATTACCATCCATATGACTTTCTTAGCACTTCATACTATCTGATCCTCCTCGTACTGAGGCAGTAACTCAGAACAACTGAAGCATGACCACTGGAGTCATATATCGCTAGGTTCAAATCTGACACTATCATACTGGTCATATGACCCTGGGCAGATATTAACTTCTCTGACTCTCTGGCTGCACATTAAAAAAAAAAAAAAAAAGAATGGCTTACCTTGCAGAGTAGTAGTAAAGGTGAAATTAATGAGAATAATGGTAGTATGACTTTATCTGTGACTCACATTGTCTCCTCTCAGTGTGATGATCTAAGAACACAGTCTAATTAAAAAATATCCACCTCAAAATTACTCTGCTTTTTTACTCATATTTCTCTATATCTGGAAGGAGGATGTATATATAGTCCACAACAAACCCTTGACAATTCCCTTTCTTTTCCTATGACTTCCCTTACAGTCCATAGCTGCTCAGACCCTTTCTTTTCATGGTATTCATCCTCTGGCAGTGAGACCACAGGATCTTGCTGGATTACCTTCCACCCTCTCCTTTCCCCATTCCAGTCCTGTGTCTATTTCCCCATTCTTGTAAATCTGCATAACAATAGAGTCAGATCTGGCAAGGGCCCATACTCTCCCACACACTCCTGGAAGATGAGAACGAGGGAAAAGCCAATAAGCACAGAGAAAGGGCATATATTACTTCAGTTCTGCCACATGTGTACAGAATTTAGCAGGACCTGGCCCATTATACATGCCCCCAAAAGGACAACTCCTATTATTTTATTGCTATCATGTATTGCAAAATGAAACAAAAATTATAAATATGCAACTAGATTGCAAACTCTTTTAAGGAAAAAACTTTGTATTATCATTTCTTATACTCTGTACCAGGGCTGCCCATGAGAACTTTCTGCAGATGGGCTCCTGGGTGGCTTTGTCGGTTAGGCCTCTGCCTTTGGCTCAGGTCAGGATCCTGGGGTCCTGGGATTGAGTCCTGCATTGGGCTCCCTGCTCAGCGGGGAGTTTGCTTCTCCCTCTCCCTCTGCCCCTCCCCCCTGCTCGTGCACTCTCTCTCTCACTCTCTCTCAAATAAATAAATAAAATTTAAAAAAAAAAGAACTTTCTGCAGTGATGGAAATGATCTACCATCTGTGCTGTCCAATATGCTAGCCATTGTCTGTCTACATGTGAGTGTTGAGTACTTGAGATATGGCTAGAGCAACAAAGGAAGTGATTTTTTTTATTTTATTGAATTGAGATCACAAAGTCCAACCTGTCTATTGGCTACCATATTGGAAGACCAGACAAAGCCTACCACAGTACCTTGTACAAAGCAGACACTCGGCGGTAACTTTTATTAGCTGGATGGATGAATAAGTGATTAAATAAACCAAACTATAAACTATGTCTGTTGCAGTGCTGATATTTTTACAAGTAGATCATTTTACAGTCCGCTTACCTAGGTGGGAAGTAACTATTTTCCTGTTGTTTTATACTCTGGAACAGTTTTCTTGCCACAGGAAAAATAGCAAATGTTAAAACAAATAAGATTCTATATTTAGGTCTCACTGTTTCTTTGTTCAGTATAAATTCCTTCTGACTCTGAGGTCAGCCTCTTTTGTTTTTCAAAAATTAAAAAAAAAACCTGTGATGTACATGTTTTATCTAACGGTGGGCTCTTGCTATGACACTTCCCTTCAGGAACGAAAGAGGAAGAGATAAGTTATTGTCAATACAGCCACAAGCAAATTCAACCATCTTCCTCAGCACTGAAGAGAAATGTCAAAAAGGATTAATCATGCATTAGAGATGCACAAACATGTTATCTCTCCCATATATTGAAGGACTAGGGTATGTTTAAATACTTGTCCACCATTACTAGATACTCAGGGGCTTAGCAGCCTTGAAATAATGTTTATATCAGTAGCTCTATGACTTCCGGTTTCAACACAAAGATAGAAAAATATTTCATTGATATGTCATCTGAATAATGCTTGTGTTTAAGACTATTGAGGCTTGTAAAAGAGTAACTTTATGTTGAATGTATTTCCTCATCACTTTATGTTTTTAAAGCATCACATTTGAATAAGGCCCTATATATTTGGGTCTCTTTCCTCTTCCTAGGATGACAGTTAAGAAACCAAGATAAAATGAAGTCATAAAGAGATTCCCAAACTGGAGGAGAGGGGTCTCTTATATTCATTCTGAACAGAAAAACGCTGGGATCTTAAGATGAACATTATGCAAAGTGAAATAAACCAGACACAAGAAGGCAGGTATTGTATTATTCCACTTATATGAAGTATCTAGAAAAGGCAAATTCATAGAGATAGAAAGTGGATTTGAGGTTACCAGGGCTTGGCGGAGAGGGAGGAATGGGACGTATTGCTTAATGGTTGCAGAGTTTCTGTTTTGAGGCATGAAAAAGTTTTGAAACTAGATAGTCATGATGGTTGCACCACATTGTGCATGTGATTCACATGTAATTCAGTGTAATTCACATTACATTGTGAATGTAATCAATGCCATTAAATCATACAATTAAAAATTGTTAAAATGGCCACTTTCCTCTTATATATATTTTACCACAATAAGAAAAAGAAAAGAATTTGGTATCCCAGCAGTAGGTCTCACATAAAAGAAAAATGACACTGTTTAGAAGAGGTCTGCAGGCAAGTTTAGCCCATGTATTTAGACCAGCAAAGTCATTTAGAAAACATCTAACTTCAGGAGTTTAAATTTTGACAAGCGACGTTCTATAGGGAAACAAGGTTGTCCTCCAACAGCTGCAATGAAATAATAACTAACAGCATTAAGTAGGAGGCAAAGGAAAGGATGTTAATAGGGTTTGGGAAAGCCTGCTGGAAGGCATCCTTCACATTTAGGTGATATGCTGGAGTACAGCTATATCCTCACACGAACATCTCTGGGGGCCGCTGGGAGAAAAAGAATGATGGGCTGGAACCGATGAACTGACTTAATGTGGCATTTCTTGAGTCTTATGTAGCTATGGTATGACATTAGTACTAGAAAGGACTCTCGGGGCCATTTATTCATCCCTTTGACTTGAAGCAGGACTGCAATTAAGCCATCTCAAACTGAGAACTTACACTTTTTCTGAAGACCTCCAAAATCATGCCCTGGACGTTTAATTCACATCTCCTAATGAAAGCTTAAGCTTCTCCTTCTGTGCTGCCTAATTAGAAGCGGGCAAGGAGCAATCATCTCCTTGGTACCCTCAAGTTTCTCATCTGCCTCTCACAACACAGAGCCTGGAAATGGGTAAGGTATTTCAGGAAGGGTACCACCAGGTGAGCATTTCCTGTATGTAGCAGTCAGGGGCCAGGCAGGAAAGCAGAGCCAAGATCACTATGCTAAGAATAAGGGGTTTCTTGTAGGAATGAGACCCTACACTAGTGTGGGAAGAGCTGACAGAGGTCTACACGGAGGAGCCAGAGGATCCAAGAAAGAATCACCAGCCAGTCCAACTGAAGCAGAGACATGGATGGACATGTGAGACCTTCCAGGGAAATCTGAGAAGCCAAGCATGTCTAACTGCTAGAGGAGGGCCACAAATGAGGAACTCATGGAAAGACCCAAGGGTGACTGTGCCCTGTGCAGCTATATACAGCCAAACCCCTGGAGGGCTTGATGCCTCTGTTGTTCTGCAGGGCTGAAGGTTGTGAAGGTGACCCAGGAGCAGAGCAGAGGACAGCAAGGACAAGCTGGAACCCACCAGATACCTCTGCCTCTGTCCCTCACCATATATGACCAGAAAATCTTCATGATTACATCTATTGCCTTGCTTCCACCTTGCAAATCTCACCCCCAAGTTTCTTCCTTGACCAGCTCTAATTCTGAAACACGTTACCAGCATAACCAAGTTGAAATAGCACAATCCAGCATGTTGTATCACCTCTCCATGCTTGCAATTGCTGTCTAGACTTAAGCTTAAATAAAGGCATCATTGGAATAGAGAAAGCTCTATCTATCATATTCTTGCCCTGTCCAGGTGAATAAAAGATTGAAAATTGATTAAAAAAATAATCAAGAGTATTTCCCTTCTTCCTTCCTGACATTGTTTATTTACTTTGTGGTAACTGGTGGTAGAAAAAGATAGTGCTTTATTACTCCCCATCACATCAAGCTGAAACACATGACTGTCATTCCACATTTTTAGTTCAAGCATTATCCATCAACAAATTGACCAATTTCTAAATCAGCTGTCTTGACTAATGCCTGACATCCAGAAGTAGAGTATTGTTTGCAGGGACAAAAGCTTGGAAGCAAGCAAAATATTCATCATGAGGAGAGTGGTTACATAGATTATGGAACAAACACGCAATGGAATACTATGCAGCCTTTGAAAAAAATAGACACAGTACTGATAAGGAGCCATGTCAGTGTTATTTTGTTAAGGAAAAAGGCAATGTGGAAATGGTGCATATGTTACCATTAAACAAAGGATGCATATGTCGTCTCTTTTCTCTGGGGACCGTGACTAGAGATGGAGTGGGGAAAAGAATATGTAACCTTTGAATTTTGTGCCATATATTTGTACTGTTTATTAGATAGATAGATGATTGATAGATGATAGATGGATAATAGATAGGTAGGTAGGTAGATAGATAGATTTAGATATAAATAAGTAGATAGATAAACCCGCATTTTAATAATGATGTGCTCTGTGATATAGTGTGATTTGGCATATTTTACTCCCCAATTCTCTGCTGTTGGTGTCAAAGATGCCCAGGAGAAATTATAGTTATCAGAATTCATATCATGATTAGAAAACCAAACTCACATGTTGGGTCAATGTACCGAAGTGTACACGTGAGAAAAATGTGGGAAAACGTCCTACTTCCTCTGCCTTGCCTCATTTCATTCCTCCATGTAACTGATATTTTTGTGTAGGTTTATACTTTTTGTTGCTGGGTTTTTGTTTTTTTTGAGAGGGAGAGAGAGGTGGGGGAGGGGCAGAGAGAGAGAGAGAATCTTAAGCAGGCTACATGTCCAGCGTGGGGCACAACACGGGGCTCCATCTCACGACCCTGAGACCAGGACCTGAGCCAAAATCAAGAGTTGGATGCTCAACCGACTGAGCCACCCAAGTGCCCCATGTTTACACATTTTGTCACAAGTTTAAAGAGAGATGCAAATTACCTCTTAGACACGGCTCCTCTTTGAGACACCACCCATTCCAAACAGGAAGAAGTTCCCTGCTCTGATCATCAGAAGACTTATTAAAGGGGGAGAATATTGTTACTAATCTAGGTAAGTTAAGAAGCTTATTCTGCCCACTCTCCCCTTTTTCTGGACTACCTGCTACAGGAGGATCGGATTTTCGTGCTTCTCCTTTGTAATTCATTTCCTCTGTCTAAATTATATTTCCCTCTTTCATTCTGCCCAGATGTTTGACAGGTGCTTAACTTCTGGGATCCCTCCCCCAATGACCATGCGTTCTTTCCTACGTGCGGTTGCCCAAGGCTCAGAACAAGCCGCGTGTGGCATGAAAGTACACTCTGTTCTGGTACTAAACGGATCGTGGCTTCCGGGCGAGAGCAGCACGTTAGTGTGGGTTTTGCATAGGTGCTGATTTTCTGGGAACAGGGAAGGGCTTCTCTCTGGCTCTCTCTTACTCTTTTCTCCTGACCCTTTAGTAACTAATGTCCTTGCTCAAAGTTCTCCACTGTGACCACTGCAGAAAGGGCTGTGGGACACGGTCATGTAACAGGGGCTTTTTCCTCTGGCATGACCTCATCATCTCTTGACTCAAAGACAGAATTAAGGGCACTGAAAAAATTGCGTGCTGGCATCTCTTAGAAGTGGTGATTAGTTTTCTTTCTTACAGTGGCCCGGCCGCGTGCAAAAGGTCATTCAACCTTCACGGCACCCGTGGATGTCCCCCTAGCACTGTGTGCACCTATTGCAGGTGCTCGGTAAAGAACAGCCCTGTGGAGGTGAGGGGTGTCCTGACATTTCCATGCAGCTAGGCCTTCGGTTTGCAACCCTGTCTGTAATTTCCTATTACTCTTACGGTGTGAAAAACTGATTCATACCAGGCTGTCTCCCATCAGAAATGGTTTATTTAGAGATCACTAAAGAATGGATGAGACAGGTGCTCTGGCCACCAGCATTAGTCTCTATCACACCTCTCCTCCTCTTCCTTGGGTAGAAAACTCCTAAAGATCCGGGTAAAGGTCCACTGGTTTTCTACACCTCATGCCCTTCCTTTCTTTCACTCTACTCCAGCTGCCGTGGCCCTCTTGCCGTTCCCTCTGACTCAGGCCTTCGGTGCCAGCTATTCCCTCCGAATACTCTTCTCCCAGAGAGCCACATGACTCACTCCTTCGTCTTCTGCAAGTCCCTGTTCAAAGGACGCTCTCTTGTCAGCTGGCCTGTTTAGAACTATAACCCCCCACACTTCCAATTCCACTTTCTCCGAGGCCTTATGTATTTTGGCCTTTGTTACTGTATCGCTCCATCATCGGTGCCATGAGGACAGGGGTTTTTGTCTCTGCTCCTGCTGTTTCCTTTTGCCCCGCACAGAGGAGGCTCGCTGGAACGAAGGAATGAAGGAAGAGTTGTAATTGATGTCCTCCTCTTCTTACTGGGTTAGGCTAACCTAAGGCTTTTGCCCGGGAGGGCATGAAGATGAGTCAACTCAAATGAATAGGAGCCAATACTTAACGACAGACTACTATGTTCTAAATATTTTGTATCTTGACTCATCATTTTGTCTGTCTGCGCCACCACCACCTCACCCTGATCACTTTTTGGAGACTGCTCTCCTTTCCTTTGGGAACTTCTCCTTGCCAGCTCCACTGACATGGCCACATGGAGCCTCCGTGTTAACAGAGTGACCTCAGCTCCTGGCTGAGGAGAGTAGACCTCTTTCTTATTCAAGCTAGACAAAAGATGTGCTCCAGAAAACTTGGAATCCAGACCAGGAGATCCAAACTCAACCTGGTTGTGTGATTGAATTGAGAGAAGGTAAACCTGGGAGCTGCTGTTGATAGCCAAATTTTCATTCATGCAGACTGGCAATAGAGAGAGCTGGTCTGAGGCAAAGGGAACGGTAGACCAATCATGCAGAGAGGCCCAGAGACATGAACCCAAGTATGGTCCTTTATGCCCTTGGAGTCCCTGATTCCAAGTCACTCTTGAGAATCAGTGGTAGTTCCGTCTTTGAATTTTGAAATACCCTTAGATCCTTATACTACATTCCCCTCTTTTTTTCTTAAACTTAGTAAAGATGACTTTCGTCACTTAAGAAAACTTTGTTATCTCACTCAGTGCTGTCAGGAACCTGATGAGGTAACTAATTTTTGTCTGATTTTACAGATAAGGAGGACTCAAGATGTTAAGTGAAATGGTCAGTTCCTGCTGGAAAGTTGCCAAGCTGGGATTTGCTCTCGGGCCAGCCTGACTCCAGAGCCTGAATGAATCAAGACTTCCATTCTGTGCTTCAGTCAAATCCACTCTTCTTGATGCATTGTCTTTTCAAAAATGTTTTATTATGGACACTTTCTACACATAAAGTAGAGTAGAATAATGATTTCCTATGTACTGATCAACCAGCTTCAACCATTTTTCCCATTCACCAGTCTTATTTCTGATGCCCTTTTAAGTAGCAGACCCTCAGAGAAAAAAGGAACACTCTGTAGGCTTTGAGTCTTTGGAGTGGGGCCTACACGGTGGCTATGCAGTGATCCACCACGGAGAACTGCAGAGAAAGAAGAGACAGGAGATCAAGAAGAGCGGCCGAGGAGAGCCTAGCCGTCCACAGTCCTGTTGGAGGCAGGGGGGTCCACTGGATCACCCAAGAGACAGAGGGGGCTTTTCCAGCCCCTGTGGAAAATACTAAATGTTGGAAGACTCTACAGAGTTAAACCAAGTTCAAAATGCAGCCCCACCCCCAACATATTGCATGTTTGTGATAACCAGGTAATTAATGGTCAGATGCTAACCATCTGAGATGTGACACGGGGAGGCCTCTGTGTCAGGGTTCATTTATTTTCACCTCTCTCTGGTTCCTCTCTCTGCTCCTGGTTAATGATTTACAAGTGACACCTTGGTAACAGCTAAGGGATGCTCTCTCCCTGTTCTCTTTAAGGGCAAGAAGTAATCCCGAGCCTGGGGACAATCCCATCAGCCGTAATCAGAGCTGCACCCAGGACACTGCTGGAGTTGGCCGGAGCTCTGTTCAGCGAGATGGCAGGTCCCCAGCCTGACACTCTGCTGACCGCTGCTGTTTCCCTTCTCTCTCTCTCCCCCGCCCTCCCTCATGCCAGAAGGACATTTATGCAAGCGCCACTGGCTCGGTACTGAGCAAACCAAGATAAGAAATGAAATGTCTGGATTCAGCAGGGTGGTGGAGTGTGCTATCCCACACTGGACAAGCACAGCCTCAGCGCTGCCAACATGAGCTAGAGTCATGCTCGGGAGACTCTCGTCCCAAGGGTTTCCCCTCTCATTATGGCTCTTAGGGGCCCACGACTTCATTCCTGGGACGGTGGAAGCTGCCAGCCCTAATACCTATCTCACCGGGGAGTTGTGAGGGTAAAATGAGATTGTGAATGGGGAGGCAGTTTGTTAACTGCAAAATGGCAGACAGTCATAAAGGACTGCCACTTTCACTACTCTTTTACCGCATAGCTGGGGACCTGCTCCTGCGCCCCGTCAGGCCTTCTTTCAGCCTGAAATCCAGGTTTTTTTCCCCCCAGAGGAAAGCTTGGTTCAAGCTCTATTTCTGAATGACAGTCACTGCTGAAAGGAATCCACTAATATTTATGATTCACATGCAAAAATGTGTCAAACATATTTAGCAAGCTTCCGGTGAATCCCGTGTGCCTAGCAACCAAAACAGAAAAGGCAACATACGAATTTGCGGTTATTTGATACCAGTTTGATCTGAATGAACAAACAAATTTGCCTGTTTTTCCAAACATGAACCTGGTACAATGATCATTGCGTGTGTGTAGGGTAAATAATGCTCTTGCTACCAGAATTTTACTTCTATTTTTTGGAATGAGATTTTTATTCCTGGCAAAGAGAATCATTGGATCTACTATGTACATCCTCTGACATTCTGACACACTTCTACATGCCCTTTCTTTTTCAATTCCCAAACCCTTGAATTTCAAAACGATTTCTTTCCTACTGGGAACATTGTATCAGGCATCACAGCAGTAACGTTTTACTCTAGAAGAAAGTCAATGGCCATAACTCCACCCCAGACAGCAAGCCCAGTGGGTGAGCTTGAGTGGGAAGAAACCAGACTACAAAAACACCTTTTCTATTGGGCTCTTGTCTGAAAGGTGCCTCAGGTTCTGGCAGGAGATTTCAGATCAACAGGAGGGAGAACTCTTAAGCAATCAGAGGTCCAGAAGTTAGAGTGGACTCTCTTGAAGGGAACCAGCTTCTCACTAGCTGGATGTAGGCAGCCACTGGCGAAGGAGGCTGTATAGGGAATTCAAACACCCAATTAGAGGCTGAACTAATTGTACACAATGCTGCTGCCAACCCCAGGAGCCTGTGAATCTAAGACAGCTGAATGATTCATAATACTCTCTCTGGTGTAGTTTGAATGAGCTAGTAAGACCCTGCTTAAAAATATCTCCTTCAATGACACCTGAAAGTCTATTATTAGTAATTTCTTCCTTTGTGCCAAAAATTTTAATTTTCCTAAAACTTTTAAAAAGATTATTTATTTATTTATTTGAGAGAGGAAGCACGCAGCTGCGTGGAGGGGAGGTGCGGGGGGACAAAGGGCAGAGTGAGAGGGAGAGAGAGAATCTCAGGCAGACTCCCTGCTGAGCGCAGAGCCCGACGTGGGGCTCCATCTCACGACCCCGAGATCGTGACCTGAGTGGAAACCAAGAGTTGGATGCCTAGCCGACGGAGCTACACAGCAGCCCCTAATTTTCCTAAAAAACATTTTTATTTTTATTTTATTTTTTTTTAAGATTTTATTTATTTATTTGAGAGAGAGAATGAGATAGAGAGAGAGAGCACGAGAGGGGGGAGGGTCCGAGGGAGAAGCAGGCTCCCCGCCGAGCAGGGAGCCCGATGCCGGGACTCGATCCCGGGACTCCGGGATCATGACCTGAGCCGAAGGCAGTCGCTTAACCAACTGAGCCACCCAGGCGCCCCCTAAAAAACATTTTTAAAGGAGTAGTAATTTTACAAGTTCATCCTTGGAGTGAAAGAGCTTACGAAGTGTTTGCCCAACCCACCCCTCCTCAAGAGAAACGATAGAAATCCAATAAAAGCAGGAACAGGAAGAAAAAAGGAAAGGAAGAAGGAAGGAAGGAAAGCAGGCAGGCTAGCTGGCCTATGAGAAATTTTGCCCACAGTTATTTGGGACCAAGTCTGACAAGGGCAGAGATAGCATTGGAATTTCTCAATATTACTTGTTGGGTATGTCTTACAAATCTATCCTCCCCAATATCCCAGTCATCTCCCAATGTTACCTGACCAATCTCAGTGGAGGGTCTACCTTCACAGCTACCCACTGCCTCCCCATTGTACCCAATCCTGCTTTAGGATTCTAGAATCATCCATAGGGAGGATAGATTCAACCAAGAGTCTTCCTCTCTCTAATGGTCAGTGACTTGAGCTCTTACCTCTGTCCTTCCACCTCCTTCTGCTTTCTTAAGCCTATTACAAGATTTTGGGGAAGACAAAATTAGATTAGATACACCAACTCTCTCCTTGTAGCCTTGGGCAAGCTAGCCACTCACCTCAGTTTTTCCGTCTGTAAACTGGTCTGAAAATACCTTTCTTACAAGGACACTGCATTTAGTAGGGTAGAGACTTATAGCATTCAGGGCCTGGAAACTGATGGTGTATTTAATCTGAGTGAGAAAACTTCCATGAATAAACAATTGACAAAGGTAAAGTCACAGAAAACCAGTGCTAAACTCCCTACTTTCCTCTAAATGCAGTAATTAAAAATTCTTGTAAGATTACAGAAGTAAATATATTGCAATAATATATCTAAGTATTATAAATTATATTGTATTTGTGGAAAATCCATAAGTTAAATTTAAAATCATCCAATTTCTTTACCACTCAGAGATGGGTATATTCCTTGCAGACGTTTCTGCATGCAAATACATATAGCCAAAAATAAGTTTATAGCACACTTAGTACTTTATAACCTTTTTGGGTTTCCACTTCCTCTTGTCTCAAATGGGACTATAGGGGGGCTCCTGGGTGGCTCAGTTGGTTCAGCAACTGACTCCTGATTTTGGCTCAGGTCATGATCTCAGGGTCGCAAGATTGAGCCCTGTAGCAGGCTCCTGCTGGGTGTGGAGTCTGCTTAAGAGTCTCTCTCTCCCTCTGCACCCCCTCCCCGTCATGTGCACGCACTCTTTCTATATATAAAAAAATAAAATAAAATAATAAAATAATAAAAAATAAAATGGGCCTATAGGGCTGTTGTGGTTACCAAATGCATTATTACACAGAAAACCCTTAAGAAGCATTTGATAAATAAAATTCTTTTTCACTCAACAATACATGAGTTCACTGAGGACATACTATGTACCAGACACTGTCCATAAGAACTTCACATCTGTTAATTCAATAAACGAATCCATAAGTAATGCCTAAGGAGTCCACAAATAAACTAAAATGGCTGTCAGTTCCTCTTGATCTTTAACAAGAGTCAGGTCAGGGTGAGAGATAATAACAATAGTATTTTTCAAATTTCTCTTTGGTTTTAGAATTTGTTATACAAGCTTTGCAATGTCTCCAAAACTTTTGTTTTTTTAATCATGTTTTTATCTGGCCAAGGTTAAAATAAGTTCCCTCTGCCCAGAAAAGTCCTCTGAAGAGCAGATATTCACATGAGCTGTAAAGGGGGCAGTCTTAGGAGTTCCAGAACATTCTAGTAACTAGAAGTTTGGGTTTAGAGTAGGGTTTGGTTTCAACTCTGACTCTTAACCTGGTTGTCTAAAGAATATGTGTCTCTAAACCTCATTTTCTCATCTGTAGGATGGGGTTATTTTCTATTCTGTCTTACAAGGTTTCTGAGGGAGGATCATCTGAGAATGTGGATAACATCTTGTTGGACACTATGAAGGTCTACACAAATGAAAGTAGAGATTGCAGTAGAGCCAAATTCTAGGTAAATAAAAAAGGATTTCTTTCCTAGCCACTCTTCCTTCAGCAAGGAATCTGATGTTCTGGCAGCCTGGTCCACCTTCTCTGGTGTCAGAGCTGGATTAGACCATGAGTTCACTACACGTACCTGCTTTTTCCATTAAATTGACCCTGGGAGTCATTGCAGAGGCCTGAGACAAACGGGGGGATGGGAAAAAGCTGATGTCCCTTACACAGACCTAGATTCCTATGTAGATTCCTATGTTCTTTTCTTCTTTTTCAGTCTTCTTGCAGAAAAGGCTGTGAACTCAGCGTACCAATGGCCATATTCAATACCTGAAGTCTTAATAGTGATAATCATTACAATAAATCAACAACATTTTTTAAAGCACTTAGTAGGTATCAGGCAATGTGAAGAACTCTTTTTACAGACACGATCAAACTTAAAACTTCCAACAACCCAATGAGATAGATGGTTTTATTATTCCCATTTTACGGATGTGGAAACTTGAGGTTTCGGGAGGTTACATAATTGCCTAGACCACATTGCTAGAAAATGGAAGAGTCAAGAAGGTAGTTCAGTGTCTGACCCACATGGAGGCTTAGTAAATGCTTGTAGAAGGAATGCATCCAATGTATTAATCGGAGATGATCATGGGACACTATATTATGGGTCCCTATTATTTTTATAGGTCAGTTTGATTGTAAAGCCTATGATTGTAACTACACTCCAGCTACCTGTCATTCTCCTGTTTTCCTCATTTAATTCTTTGACTCCAAAGAGCCCCCAAGCACATATGCTAGATGTGAAATCTATCCCCACAAAGTATGCAGACAGGTTAAGTTAGAGTTTGACTTCCAATTTTCTTAAAACATTACTTTTTCTGCCCACCACTCACCTCCCTTCTCCCCTCATTCCTTAAAAAAGAAGTCATTACGTCATTGCACTTTCTCACCTAGGAAAGTCTTTTTAAGTACTAGCCACCCCCATTTCAACACCTGAGGACCCTAAGAGCGCCAGAGAGAGGTGCGGTAAGGGGAACAAATATATCAAAGCAAGGAATAAATGCCTGTCGAGCTCATTAGCACCCAGGCACAGAGAAGGAAACTGCTATTTTTATCAAATGTACCTTCATTTAAATAAATTGCAGAGTAACTTGATAGAAAAAGGGTTCCTTTAGAAATTTTTGATCCTTCTAATAAGGACTGGCTATCTTATGTGCCCTTCCTAGCCTGGTTTTTAACCCCCCGATGTATAATTTGTAAGCTTTTACAATCGTTCCCTTAGAAAATTTCCATCTCTGCCACTTGTCTTTGGGTTCTAGTTGGGCAAAGACCTGGCATCAGCATAGGAAAGCTTTGCGGCTAAGGCCACCTATGTGACCAGGAGTTAGGGCTCCGTCTTTTCCTTGTGATGTGCCAGCTGGGTCTTGATCACTCAGTGTGGTTCCAGTTATATGAGTCCTATAGCCGAGGCTGGTTCATGACCCAGTGCATGAGCAGGTCTTCAGAGTTTAATATATCCATCAGTTTTCTCACTCACAACTTTGCCATCATTTTATGGATACTCCAGGATGCATCCCTGACTTGGTTGTGCATCACGCTCAACCTCAATCCTTGGACTAAGATTTTTTTCTCAAATTCAGGAGTCATAGCCACTTGGAGTCTCTGTGCTGAGACCTTATATTTAGAAAGTTAGCTCCCGGGCGCCTGGGTGGCTCAGTCGTGAAGCGTCTGCCTTCGGCTCAGGTCATGATCCCAGGGTCCTGGGATCGAGTCCCGCATTGGGCTCCCTGCTGGCAGGAAGCCTGCTTCTCCCTCTCCCACTCCCCCTGCTTGTGTTCCTGCTCTCGCTATCTCTCTCTGTCAAATAAATAAATAAAATCTTTAAAAAAAAAAATAGAAAGTTAGCTCCCATTACACACACATACACACACAGATTGTTTTTAGTAAAATACAAAAATGAACCCCAAAATACTTTTCCCTCCACCTTGTCCCCTAAAAGCAAATTTGAGGAGACTTACTGTGTATTCTTATCTTATAAACCAGTTTTTCTAGAATCTCAGAAATTATCTGCTTCTTGAACATTCTTATTAACTACTAACAGCTACTAACATTCACAAGCTGACTTTTTGAAGATTTGGTAAAATGTAGCAACAAATTTTAGGTGCCTACTCTGTAATCCCACTATCCTGTAGAAACAGTCTGATAGGTGTGTAGTGACGTTTACCCTACTTTCAAATATAACAGTGACAACTGGAAACAACCCAAATATCCAAGCCTACGGAACTGTTCAAGTAAATTGTGACACCACTGCATCATAGAATATTTATCCCACTAATCAAAAACGTGTTGCAAACTTATTTGTTGATGTGGAAAATATTAACCATCTATATCTAAATGGAGAAAGGCCACCAAACAATATGGACACTGTTGTGTCTAGAAAACACACATCTATGGTCCCATGTGTACACTTTTTTGTACTTATGGAGTAGAAGTCCTACACAGGTATACTCCAAAGAACAGACATGGTTAATGATCATTCTTTGAGTGACAGAATTTTTTTCATTGTGCTCTTCTTTCCTCTGAATAGGTATTACTTCTGTAATTGGGGGAAATAAATGCTAGGTTTTTTAAAAAGAAAAATTGCTGCCTGTATTTCCTCATCTCTGAAATCAAGGAAAACAGCTAAGAGGAGGATCACCTGCAGGTCTGGCTGCCACTCCAGAATGTTCACTTCAGCTTCTACTTGGTCTGCAGTCCGAGTGAGAGCACTCTGTTCTAATTGCACTGAAGAAATCTCAGTTCCCAAGAGATTGAGACCATCATCCTCCCCTAAAGATTGGTCTGCCACATTTCCTTCCGACCTCTTTAGAAGTATTAGAAACCACTTTTTGAGAATACTGTCATTTCTCTAATATTTCTAGATTTCTTTCCTGACAATCTAGGGCTTAACATTGGATGAATCAAGAAGCCATGAAGACTGGAAAGTGCACCAGACTTCAAGTCAGAGAATTGGGTTCTGTCCCATCTGTGTTAAAACTAACCATGGGTTTGCCATAAGAGACTCTTAACTCTAGGAAACAAACTGAAGGTTGCTGTAGGGGAGGTGGGAGAGATGGGGTAACTGGGTGATGGGCATTAAGGAGGGCACGTGATGTAATGAGTACTGGGTGTGATATGCAACTGCTGAATCACTAAATTCTACCCACAAATTAGGGGTGCCTGAGTGGCTCAGTCATTAAGCGTCTGCCTTCGGCTCGGGTCATGATCCCAGGGTCCTGGGATCGAGCCCCGCATCGGGCTCCCTGCTTGGCAGGGAGTCTGCTTCTCCCTCTCCCACCCCCCCCCCCCGCTTGTGTTCCCTCTCTCACTGTGTCTCTGTCAAATAAATAAATAAAATCTTTAAACAAAAATTCTACCCACAAATTAATAATACACTACATGTTAACTAAATTGAATTTAAATAAAAAATTAAAACCATCAGACCAATGAGTCAGGTTTCCTGAGAACTCATCTAGCAGAGCTTTCTCGGATGTGGCATCATAAACTATTAAAATGTGACTTCAATATCACATTGCCTGGGCTGGAATCTAGGCACACCATGGACTGGCTGTATAACCTAGGCAAGTTGATTTAACACCTACATTTGGTTCCCTTAACTGAAAAATGGGTGTGATCATACTTAGCATTCTCCTTCCAGGGCTGTTGTAAGGAGTAAGAGGGGATATAATTAACACATATTTGCTATTATTAAGATCATGAATAGAAATCTTTAGACCATTCAGATTTCACATGAAAAGCCTTCAGTGATTTTTTTCTCTTATTGTCATTGGAAAATAAAAATATGGAGGGAAGAAAGAAGAAAATTATGAAAAAAGGGAGAATTTAAAAAAAAAATAATCATTTGCAAAAAACTTGGCAGCTACCTGGAGACAGGTATAACAGGTAAAGTTCCCTAGATTAAATGTCTCAGAGGTATCAACATTCACCAAATCTATATTTAGGTGCCCATATGTTACTACTGGCCAGAGTTGCCCAAAAATACAGATATTTCAGTGCTCACGGCAGCAATTTTCAGAAAGATTTCCCTTTTAGGACAGGGAGATGCTACAAAGCTTAACCAGTTCTAAGTGATTCTGAAATATTGTATCAATTTACAGCAGAAAGGTCACTGTTGGTGAATAAACATAAGGATTCTGTTCTGTGTCTGGGATTTAGCAGACTAACCCCCACTAATGTTAATGGGGCCATGCTGCCAAATCCCCAACCATCACCCTCAATATTTGCTCCAATCCCTTACTGTTTGAGATTGAAATGTGTTTTCCAAATCAAAGCTGATCCTGAAATGGGATCTCTGCATCGTCAGACAGAAACAGTGTGGCTGATGCCTGGGGACCTGGAAGTGCTTAAAATGATGACATTAAGGAGTATTGTTGAAAGGGAGGGGCCCTTCACATGGTCTACCTGATTCACTGTGGCTTTCTCTCTTTGGTGTATAATACAGTTTGCTCATTTCCCAAACCCACCTCCCACTACTTCTCTGTGAAGTCCAGGCAAAAACAAAATCCCCCAGTCCTCCACATATATCCTCAAGCTTCTCTGCTGGAGGAGAACATTTATATTGGTCCCTACCTACTTCTCTCTTCTTCCAGGAAACCCATTACAGTGTCATCTTGGTGAAGTTTTTCTGCTCCACACCCCCTACCCAAACACACACACACACACACACACACACACACACACATTGGATGTGATGTCTCCCTCCTTGGATCTCAGAATACTTTGAGCCTTGAGTAAGGCACAGTTCAAACTCTGTCTTATGAAGTTGTCTCATTTTGCTCAGGTAGGCTGCAGGCCCTGTGAGGGTAGGAAGTACACCACACCTGTCTATATGTCCTTTAACATCTGGTCCGGGCCCTTGTGCACCCTTAAAGTTCAAGAAAGCACTGAATTGGATTGAATGACTTTCTTTGCTTGTTGGTTTTGGAGATTGGGACTTTCAAGGAAGGGGTGGGTTGGGAACTTGGAATTTGGAGTGTAATTATAGAGAATAGATCCTTTATTTATTAAGTTAAATAAAGATGTTTGAGAGAGCATCCGTGGTCTTTGGAGCCAGAGAGAACTGGTCCATTCTACACGACTCCATTTGCCACGGTTGTCAGAGACTTAGAACACTGGCCTGGGTGAATAATGGATCTGATTCACAACAGTAATGCACTGATACTTGGCATCCGTGTCCCTCAGAGATCTCCATATTTATGCACTGACCTTGCCTACAGCCCTCAAGGTTCAAAGCTGAGTACATTTTAGCTGCAACTACTCATTTGGGTTTGGTTCCACCAGGTCTATCTAGCTGATGTGCAATAATCTTCTAAATGAACATAGGCTTTGAGTGGTGACAGAGCTGGCTACCCATGCCTGCCCGAATATCAGAGCCCTAGCTGAGACAGGACTGATGATTTACCCTTTGTCTGCTCGAATTTTAATTGCTTCCATCGAAGCTGCAGGAGATCTGGAATTAGCTCAGGCAAAGGACAGTTTGTGCTCACTCTTTCTACTTTCTCACACAGCCCACTCACTCACCAAATCTAATGGAGTTTCTCGAGGCTTTTATCTAGCTTTTATTTAGCTATTTTATAAATTGAATTGAAGGAATAGCAGATCTTCTTCCTGGAGGTTCTGCCCCCCTTAACTTTATGATACCACTTTGCAACTATCTTCTGCTAGCCAGCTCTATTCCAACCTCCATCCTGGGCTCCTTCTCCTCTGTTGACTCCAGGATTTACCCTCAGTTAGGCCCTCTCATGACCATGGCCACTGCTTCCACTCCAGAAGACTTGAGAATTGTTGTTAGTCTTCCATCTATAACTTTTCATCACTAACTTCACATACAACATAAACAAGGGCGGCTCTGTTGGGAGAACCTCATACTGCCCCTTTCCTCCCTTCCTAATTTCCCCTCCAAATATCTGATTCTCATCATTTTATGCTCAAGTCTCTAAGTTGTTTTCAGCCCTGAATACGCATTAGAATCCCCTGGGTATGGAAAATAAAAAAATCTTCATGGCTAGGCTCCTGCATTGGAGATTCTAATCCAGGAATGGACCAAAGGCATTGTTTTTTTTTTTTTTAAATACTAGTTTCCATTATTATTGACATAAATTTTCATCTTTTTGTTGGAGATGTAGCTTCAACAGCCCTTCTCAAGAGCCGAGGCAGGTTATTATTATCTCCAGGTTTCCAGGCCCTGGAACAGGAGCTCAATGGCCGTTTATTGTCTTAAATGAGGTATCCACACATCTTGGTTTGCTCAGGACAGATCCAGTTTACACCCATTGTCTGGCTTGCCATTCAATCAGCTATCCTGCCCCTTTTCCTTCTCTAAGGTATCCCTTTTTGTGCAATAAATTATACAGCCCCTCTAACCATAAGGGTACCTAGAAGTTTGAAAACACTTAGTATTATAGGCTGAATTGTGTTCCCCCAGGTCAGAATGTGACTGTATTTTGAGATAGGGCCTTTCAAGAGGTGATTAAGTTAAAATGAGGCCATTGGGATCTGCCCTCATTTAATCTGACTAGTGTCCTCATAAGACGAGAAAATTTAGACCCACAGAGAGACATCAGGGATTCACCCATGTGCATTGAGGAAAGACCATGTGATGCAAAAATACACAACAAGGGGGTCACCTGCAAACCAAAGACAGAGGCCTTTGGAAAAAATCAAACCTGTTGACACCTTGATCTTGGACATCTAGCCTCCCAGAACTGTGAGAAAATAGATTTTTGTTATCTGAGCCATCGAGTCTATAGTATTTTGTTATGGTAGCAGCAGGAATAAATAAACAAAAAACCCACCAAAACAACAAACAAAAAAACACACTTGGGGGTGCCTGGGTGGCTCAGTTGGTTAAGCGACTGCCTTCGGCTCTGGTCATGATCCTGGAGTCCCTGGATTGAGTCCCGCATCGGGCTCCCTGCTTGGCAGGGAGCCTGCTTCTCCCTCTGACCCTACCCCCTCTCATGTGCTCTCTCTCTCTCTCTCTCTCATTCTCTCTGGCTCAAATAAATAAATAAAATCTTAAAAAAAAAAACACACTTGGCAAAATATAAAGAAAGTAAAACCAATCTAAATACCATTTCTTAAATATTCCAATCCTCCAAGATGAATGATCATACTGTTTTCCAAGAAACCCACTGTATTGATTTTAGATTATTGGGGTTCTTCAACCATATCATAAAGGACTTGATTTCATGTCTTCACAGGATGTTTTTAGTTTTCATACACTCTGAGTCTATAAGACCGTTCCCAGATGGAAGACTGACAATAAATGTCACATACGGCTGCCGTGTGTAAGGCCCAGTTCTTACCATCAAGGAGCCATATACTGATTGAGAAGTGTCTCATCTCCATGCAGCTCTTTTTTTTTTTTTTTAAAGATTTTATTTATTTATTTGAGAGAGAGAGAGAGCACATGAGAGGGGTGAGGGTCAAAGGGAGAAGCAGACCCCCCGCCGAGCAGGGAGCCCGATGCAGGACTCGATCCTGGGACTCCAGGATCATGACCTGAGCCAAAGGCAGTCGCTTAACCAACTGAGCCACCCAGGCGCCCTCCATGCAGCTCTTAACACTGACTTTTATGAAGGCTCAGTGCAAGGTCACTAAGCCAGCCTGGAGAAGAGTTTAGTATGGGTTCCTGTGTAAGTGGACACCCAAGCTGGTTTTTAATGGGTGAACAGGAACATTCAGTGAAAGTAGGTGGTGGGACAAGTATTCCCTGCAGAAGGAACAGTCTTAAAAAAAAAAAGGCAGGGTCTCTTGGGTGGTTCAGTCGGTGAAGTGACTGACTCTTGATTGCAGCTCAGGTCATGATCTCGGGGTCATGAGATCAAGCCCAGCATCAAGCCCCGGTTGGGGCTCCTCTCTGGGCATGGAGCCTGCTTGGGGTTCTCTCTCTCCCTCTCCCTTTGCCCCAACCCGCCTCCTCAGCTCCCCCCGCCCCACTCCATGCGCATTCTCTCTCTCAAAAAAAAAAAAAAAAAAAAAAAAGGAGAGGTAAAGGAGAAACCATGTTCTTTCTGGTCCTTTCCTAACTTCCTGCACCCTCAATTTTAAATACAGTCCTTTGTCTCTGTCCTCAGAGGCTAGAGAGCACAGCTGTTATCCCTCATTTTTTTAATCCTTTAAATATCTGAGATTTGAAAATTATAAATTCTGAATTTTTCAGCTTTTCTTTTCCTAGACTAAACAACTTCAGTCTGTCCAGGGTATTCTCCAAATTTTTAAATCCAGTTCATACGTTGGCACCCATTATCCCTACCAACGTGCGCATTAGTGTGCATGTGCACGTGCGTGCGTCCGCACGCACACACACACACACACACTCTCTCATACACAGGCCAAAAGGGCCTGCAGTTCACCGAAAGGCTCTTAAATCTAAGAGAATATATTGGTGCTGTCCTCTCACAAAGTACATCTAGATTAAGGTCACATCCATCACACAGCTATGTGAACCATCAAATCATTGGTATATTTTCTTCATTAAGTAGAAAGCAACAGAATCAAACTGACATACATCAGTCATTCTGAGGGATGACTCTATATGCCCAGAGGAAGTTGTATCCCCCCCCTCCCAACTTCTGACAAGTGAATTAATAATCTTTCCATTTGTGGGTGTTTGGAAACATCAAAGAACTGAAAGAGATCAGCCCCACTGATACACTATCGTTCTTCTAATCTTATATCACAGCATAAATACAACAGCCCTTGTTTTCCACACAGATTCCTACTTCTTTCACACCCAAGCATATGCTAAGAGCTCTCAAACAACACTCTTCCTCTATCTCTGGGAGGTGTCTTAAAACATTTTTAGCTCACCAAACAGAAAACAGAGGAGGATCTGTTTCTTTACTCAAGGATAATCATTTTCAACTGCCTATTTATACTGCAGATGGAAACGTATAGGTTGAAATAAACATATTTTCATTCTAAAATTGGCATCTGCTCTGCTATCATTAAAGGGTGCCACAATTGTATTTGAAAAACAATCATCCAGGAAATTCCATGTTGCTTCACCATGTTCAGACCAAGTGCTCACTGGAATAAGGTGAATAGCATTAAAGTACCGGAAGAAGAACATTAGCCTACTGAGCTAATAGGACCACATGTAGAGAGAAGATGCCAAAAATCATAGTGAAATGTGTGACTAAAAAGCAATATCTTATGACCTATAAGCAGAGGATCAGTTTTCTTTGAAAGAACCCATCAAGAAATGATTGACTGAAAGTCTAAAACGGTGCTGTATAAGACAGTAGCAACTAACCATATACGACTATTTAAATTAATTAAGATTAAATAAAGTGAGAAATTCAGTCCATCAGTTATACTAGCCACACTTTAAGAGCTCAATAGCCACATGTAGCTAGTTGTTCCCATATTGAGCAACACAGAGTAGAAATTTCCATCATTTCACAAATTTATATTGGGCAGTGCTGGTCTAGAATGTTCTGTTTGACTATGATGTTAGCATCATTTTAACCATCAGGCCTTAAAGAGATGATGGGGAGCACAGCATACCTGCCAGATGTGATAAGCCATGGCAGAAAAGAACTATGGAAAGGAAAAAAATATTCTACTCCTGGAATGAGCTAATAGGATAGAGTATTGGCATTTTATTACAAGAAAGATCCCTAGACAAGCAGAGAAATCTTGGGCTACAATGGAAAGGACTTAGTAAATACTACTATTTGAATGTCTCATCACACTCTTCTAAGCATTCCAAAATGTACCAGTCTCTACTCATGTGTTAGTGGCTGATTGGACTTTATCGGTCATCCATTCCTCACTTCCTGCCCCTGATGTTCTGCTCTTTTGAACATGCAACAAAACATTTGTGAACATGTATTTAAATAAATAGAAACCCCAATCAAAATAGAAAAATGCAGACTCTTCCCAGGTTACAAAAAAAGGCAAGAACTTTATTTTAAACAAATCCTCAGTTGTGTGTTACATCATGTCCATACCTAAATCAAAAGTCATAAATGATAATGCAAAGGAAATAGAGGGCTTCATAAAAGCAATTATCCAAATATTATTCTTGGCCAATGCTTGAACTAAATACACAGTGGATGTGAAAGGTAGTGTATGGCACTTAAATAAATAAGAGCAAAGAGAAGGAAACATATTCACAGTCCGAAGAAATAGGTTTTTGAACCTTTGGTATATGTCTCAAATAAACATCAGTAAACACATGTTAGCCAATAGTGTTTCATTCCAGGTTTCTCAAGCTAGGGCTCGTGTGTGTGTTGCAGAAATAACTGATAGAATAATAAATTGGGATTCACATGGGCTGATTAAGGTCTCTGGTGTGAGCACACAGGCAAATTCAAACCATGGCAAAATGAAGTGCAGCTGTGTTGCACAATGAAACTATGTAAGAAAATGAGTGAAATACACCAGTTAGAAATTCTGTGGCTCAAGTAGACACCCTTGATATTAACAATAGCGACAAAATATTTTTAATGCTAGCCAAAGTCCACAAGCTGGAAGGCAGAAATATCCCAAAGCTCATAACCACATGCCTAACAGTGCAACAACCATTTCACAGAAGTGTTAGAGCTGCATATTGCAATCCCCTCCCTCCCACCCAACCCCTGCCCCTAAGAAACAGCACCAGTGCAGTTTGAGTTAGAAAATTGGAAATACTGAGACATTCCGAAGGTTTTCATAATGACTAAGGGCTAGTCAGATGGAGCTTTAATGCAAACCTCTGCCATGGCCATTCTCCAAAAAGCACCCCCTGTAATTCCCTCTAGCTTGCAGATAAACCATATTAGGTCTACTGTAAGGCCAGATTCAGAAAAAAAAGCTGGCATGCTATCCTGGGTTGAGGGAGAGGGGCATGCTGATGGGGTAGGTACATGGAAGATGCCTCAAGGATGTTTGTCCTGCAGCCCGGGATGAAGGGATGTGTTGAGATAGGTCACAAATTTTGTACCAATGAAGTATTTGTCTCACACCGTTCACCAGGATATAGAGCTCAGCAGAGCTAAGTCCTACTTGGTAGCTGTTCAAGTACACTGTTATTAGGATCAGACTGGGCCATAAATAAAGAGGGCCCAAAGAAGCCCCCCTCATCCTTCTCCTCACTCTAACTTGATGGTTTCTGTTGGAACCAATGGTGTGACGTGTGGTAATGGTTCTACTTTCTCTCCTCTCCCACTGATGCAAGGTCTTCTCTTATCCAGTCTTGTCCTACATCTCAATAGTAAATGAGGGCAGATGCAGTCACTCTCTGAGCAGTCATCTGCCTCGGGGCTCCTTTTCATTCCCCAGGCTTTCCCCAAACCTGCCCCTTCACACATAGGCGGAGTCACTGGACTGAGTCCTGCCAAAATTGGGAACACTGACTCGGGGCAGGTCCTTGTTGCGGATCTCATAGACGGACTTCCTCTTGGCCTGGGCCCCTCGCACAGCCAGCTTGATCTTGCGCCATCCTAGGTGGTTGAGTTCAGCCAGGTTGAGCACAACACAGATGCCACTCACAGCAAACATGAACACTAGAAAGACAGTCTTCTCGGTAGGCCGGGACACATAACATTCCACTTCCTTGATGCAGGGGTAACGGTCACACTCATACAACCCTGGGACACTGAAGCCATAGAGAAAGTATTGGCCCACCAGAAACCCAATCTCCAGGGCATTTCTGAACACCACTTGGATAATATAGAAGCGGGAGATGCCTTCCTGCCTTCGGAGCTTGGATCGCGCTGCAGTGCGCAGCCCTGATGGGTGTGGGGTCAGCTCCTTAACCTCTAAACAATCGGGCTCTGTCTCCTTGCTGGTGTTCTCTGTGTTCTGCAGCACCCCGTTGACAATGGCATTTTGCAACTTCTTATCTTCTCGTTTGCCACCACCACTGACTCCACTCACAGTTCCTCCAGGACCTCCCATGGACTCAGGGGGTTCCCTGTCCAGGGCTAGGAAGACTGTAGAGTAGCGGCGTTCTCGCTGCTTAGCAGACTGGTGCACAGAGTAGGTGATGAAGCAGAGACTGGGGGTACACACCATTATGATCTGGAAGACCCAGTAACGAATGTGGGAGATAGGGAAGGCGCGGTCATAGCAGGCCTGGTTACAGCCGGGCTGCAGGGTGTTGCACACAAACATGGTCTGCTCATCATCGTACACCGTCTCCCCCACAATGGCCACAATGAGGATCCGGAAGATCACCACCACAGTCAACAGGATCCTGAGCAGGGGAAGAGGGAGGGAGAAAGGTTCTCAAGGGCTGAGTCACTGACTTAGGAAACCCCTGCTCCTGCTTTCCCTGCTCCTTATGTTTGCCAGTACTTTGATTGGGGAGCTGTCCATCCCTGTGTGGTACTGAGCTGGGAATCTAGGAAATCTTTTTTGCTGGTAGACTGAGAACACTTCATATCACAAGGGTCTCAAGTGTATATACCTCCATACACTGGACATGGTGTATTGCAACAGATAGATTTCATCTGTATACATGGAATATACAGACGCAAAAGACACACACCTTCACTCTGGTTATGGCAAATGCACATGGAATATCTGAACAGAGTACATGTTTCAAAGTTATACACAGAGTGTGCATATAACTATCCCAAGTGGATGTTTAGTTTACCCTCAGTATAAATATTGAACTTAATGCTTTATGTAAACAGATAGCTATGAATATCTATCCACATATATACGTAGATATATATATAGTGCGTATACATATGAATATATGTGTCTTTATATATAAAGACACAAAAGTATCAATTGGGAGTGGGGGTTTCTGATACTGTAAGTTTTAACAGCCAAATCAGTTTAGTTTAATAAATATTTTTTGGGGAAAGATACATCTGCTCCGAAGAGCAAATCCATCTCCCCATTTGCCCTTCTCTGTCCAAACACAACCCTGCCTTCCTTGTAGATTCTATTTAGGGAACCGGATGGAGATAGGCTCTGACTCCGGAGAGTGGGGGTACCACGACTGAGCCAACAACTCCTTTTCTAAGGGGAGAAGGGTCAACCCCCCGGTGGTGCTTTAGCGGGAAGGGATGGAGAGCTGATCAGGAGCAGCTGGGGGAGGGGGACATCACTGGACACGGGGTGCACAATTAAACAGGGACACAAGCGCACAGACGGAAGAGGATGGGAAGAGGGCAGTGGATGGGCTGGGGGCTGTCGGGGCTCGGTCGGGACGTGAGAAGGCACTCCCGGGGGTCGCCCGAGGGGGCCCGCTGACGGCCGGCTCAGCGCCCTTACCTCCCGATCATAGTGGAGTGCTGCTGCACCGCGGCTTCCAGCAGCCTCTCCAAGATGGTCCATTCCCCCATCGCTGTGCATCCGGAGGCAGCAGACAAAGACTGGGCAGCACCGGGCACGTTCCCGCTCCTGGCCCCTCCCTGGGCCGCACCTCCCGACTGGGAGCGCTTGACCCCGGATCAAAGAAGCAAACAAATTAAAAAAAAAATTCCAAGAATCCCCTCTCCCTTTTATTGCACTTAAAAGAGGGAAATGAGGGAAGAAATCGCAGCGCTCCCCGACCGATGGGGCAGCTGGCGCGGTCGCGAGAGCGGGCACAACCTCCCGTGCCGTCCCGGGATCAGGTGCGGAGCCCGCGGATGCCCAGGAGAGGGGCGGGGCGGGGGTGGCAGCGTGCAGGTCCGCGAGCTCTCGCCCGCCCGAGAGAGCTCTCACCCCCGGGGTTGGGGGCCAGCGAAGGGTCCGGGCACCAGCCCCCGCGCCTGGCACTTCAGCGGGCACCGGGCGCCCCTGGACTGCCGCCTGCGAGGCCCGGGCGGAGCGCGCGGAGCTGGCTGACGGGCTCGGGAATCCGCGGCCGCCGCCTCTAATCCGCCCTTAAGTAGTCTCTGCCTGCGTCACGCCAGGTCGGCGGAGGGGAGCCGAGCGCGGCGTGCGGCTGTCGCTGCGCGCTGGAGCCCGAGGGGCAGGGGACGCGCGCGCGGGGAGAGGGGGGCGAGAGTCCTGGGGGCCTGGCGGGGAGTGGGGCGACCTCGGGAGGAAGGATCTCAGCGCCCCTCGGGGCTTCTGGAGGCGCACAGGTAACCTCACCTGACCGCCAGTGCCCTGCAGGAGGACGGGCAGCCGGGAGCAGACGCGTGGGTGAGTGGGGAGGAGCGGGAGTAGGTCGTGTGGCCTCCCTACGTGCGTCCCTCACCTTTTCGCTCTTTGTCTTCGGGGAGACCACTAAAATTCCCTCTCTAAATGGGGATGCTGGTTGGGGGAAGGTGAGTTGGGAGCGACGGTAGGACACTTTTAAATCTCCGTTAGAGAGGACTGAGTGGCGGAGAATGAGCCTGCAGTTCGGTGCCTCCGTGGGTCCGATGCTGGGGTGAGGAAGGCTGAGGAGAGTCCATTTAGGCCAAAGCTTAAATGCAAGTGTGAAGCTGATTCTGAGGAAGGGGTCTGGACACAAGTCTATACCTAGGAAGTGCCTCGCGTGAGCAGGTGGGTGGCCACGATTTAAGGTCTGGCTTCTCCCAGCACAAAGGCAGATGCTCTGCTATTAAAAAAAAAAAAATCTATTTATTTGTTTGTTTATGTGTTTATTTATTTGTTAATGGGGGTACTTCTCAGGTTAACCTTGGTCTGAATCTGAATTTAAGGAGGCCCAGTACTCTGCTATCAGAAACAAAACCGCTGACAATCTCCCCCCATCTTCACTTCGCTTATCTGGTCTTGGCTTTCTCCTCTCAACCAACAGATCCTGGTTTCTGTCTTTAAATTTACATTTTGTTGTCCGTTCTATCCAGAGCAACTGCTTAATTGGTTGCTACAAAATAGAAACAATCACACCAGGCTGCTAATTAGCTCAGGGGTCAGTATAGGGAGACACAGTAGTTGGGAGTGATTCATATAAATGTACCCAAAGCAAAATGGGTAAGTGGTTGTCAGCCTTTGAAAAACACAACTTTGTAAAAGGGTTGCTAACTCATTCTAGGAGCCTTCATTATCCACAAGGATCATAGCACATAAGTGTATTACATAAATCACACCGTGATGAGCTTTCAGTTCTAGAGCAAAGGTGTTTGGGTAGCAGGTGGCCCAGGGACTGGGAGAAAGGGTACCAGGCATGGGCTCGAGTCCACTCACACTGCACTTTTGTGTTAAATGACTTTCAAGGCACAACTCAATATTCAGTGCAAGAGGGATCAGAGAGATTTCTCCTAGGCCAGACACCTTTACCCCAAGGAAGCAGTTTTTCACTGCAGAGAAGTAAAAAAGTCTACTAAAAATGGGAAGGGTTTAGGGTATAAGTGGAACATTAGGGTTAAGGCAGGTGCTCCTTCTTTCCTGCTGGGCAGAGAAGAGACACAAAGATGAGGCTGGATGTATATCCTATTATCCAGTCCGCTTCCAGATGGAATGGTGATCCCCTGGCTCAGACTTCGGGTTTTCTCAGACTTCCCTCCTGGTTCCTTAGACCCTGGCTCCCTGTATTCTCTCCTTTGGCAGACAGTTTTGGAGTAAAGTATTTTAGACAGGGGTGAATGAGTGAGACAGTCCCATAGGAAATCTGTCTAACATCTTCAAATGTCCTAAAATAAGCTGCACAACTCAAAATCATTATGTTCTATACATGTGGTTTTACTAAACCCTTGAAGATGATGATCCTAAGGCCATAGAATGCAGGAAATACATTTTAAATATTCTTACAATGCAATTTTCAAACACTAAGTTATGACTACATCAGTTGGTTATTTTAAAATAGTTTAATATGTCATATAGATTCCACATGGTAACACACATATAAACACACAAAAACATCTATACGTAGAACCCATATTTTAAAAGACTCATCTGTTAGATTTGGTAGCCTGTTTTTATATGAAAACCTTCCCACCTTGAAAACAATGAGTTGTTTTATTTTTTAAAAAGTACTTATCCATTCATTTGAGAGAGAGAGAGAGAGAGAGAGAGAATGCGAGTGGAGAGGAGTGGAGGGAAAGGGAGAGAGAGAGAAACCCCAAGAAGACCCCCAGCTGAAGGGGGAGCCCATCGTGGAGCCGATCCCAGGACCCTGAGATCATGACCGGAGCTGAAATCAAGAGCTGGACACCCAACCAACCGAGCCACCCAGGTGCCCAGAGCTGTTTTATTTTTTTTTAAATCACTCATAAGTTGTTTTACTTCCTATGCTGTATTTCCTTTTTTGAGCCTGATCAACGCCACATTCAATTAGTAATTTGCCCCGAGAGTGCTGCATTAAATATGGAGCGGTTCTATGTAGTGCCGGACACTTCTGAATTTCCTCAGAGCGTTATCTCATCCAGCTGATTCTCACTGTCTCAATTACCCTCTGAGCAAAGATCCCCATTTAAGTCAACTGGGAATTTTGTTCCTTTGGCTCTTATTTAAAACTCATCTTACTCTACAAAAGTCATGGTTTTAGATGAAAAACGATGGAGTTCATAGAATAAACCTCCTTGTACATTAGACCATTTGGGGGATATGCATTAAAAAAAAACAGACGCTGGAGTCCACCCCAAATCTGCTAAATTAAAATCTATGGAAGTGAGGTTTAAGTACCTGCATTTTAATTTAATTCTTGCCAGTGACTCTGATAACAATAACAAGTTGAGAATTCTTGTTTCTGTGAGTATTAGGGCAGAGAGGGTCCTAGAAATCAGGAGATCCTATCACCTGTTTCACAGATGTTAAAATTGTCCCCCAGATTAGGTGGATTGCCTAAAGTTATACAAGTAAGGAAAAAACTATGAAGAAAGTGCTATTTAAGAGTCCTAGAGGAGAAGACCAAATAATTTCAAAGGATGGAAGATATGATCTTTGAAGAAGAAAAAGGGAATTAAACTGGTTTGGGTCATGGGGACATACCAACCAGTACATATATAAAGGAAAGTAATACCTGGATTGTTGGCTTTGCAAAGGCCAATGTCTTACTAAACAGTAATTTCCATTAATAGAACAGGAAAAACATTCTCTACAATTAGTGGAGAAAACTGTAAAGGCACATAGCAAAGGGCATGAATATTCTAATATAAGGAGAGAATAGAGAGTTACTGACAATGATTCATTTTACTACATGGGTGTATCTGGATTTGCTCTTAATCTTATATGTGCTTAGAATTTCATTCTCTTCTTAACCACAGATTCCCAGGTGAACCTGTTAGCTTTGCAGCTTCAAACATTTGGTAAAGGAAACCCACCTAGGCACTTTGTCGAGGGTGTAAGAAGGAAAGTGAATCTATTGGCCTCTCCTTTACTGGACTGTAAATTCTCGGGGAGCAGAAGATATGCCTTATATAGGTCATGGTACTTTCCACAGTGTCTTTAGCATTGTGGAGACTTAAATTCATTGAAGGAGTAGGGTGGCTACTCTGGCTGTCTGTTCTCCTCAACCTGGGAAACCAGCACATTCCCTGAGTAGAGGTGGGTCCTGGCTCCCTTGTGATCATAAGTTACATTCAAACTGAGAGGAGAAAGGGGTTCCCTTTTGCTAAGAGAAAGTCCCTTCACACCTGGGGCCGCCTGTGCCCCTTACTAGAAGCTGTTTTGCTAACCACCAGCCCCCTGCTCTCACTTGGTGCTGCTTTCACTCACTGTGGTCCCATCACCCACTGCACTAACCCAGGGAATGCTGCTGAGCTTGCAAGCCTTGCGCTGCCCCATCAGAGAGGCAAGGCAGCCCAGGAGGCTGACCACAGGCCTGCAAACAGATTCTGGGAGGCTCGAGCATCTGTAGCCTCCGGGATTTGTGTGGCTCAGAAGGGACTGCGTTCAGTTTGGGATTGGCTTTTGTGTTAAAGTCCTCCACATTTCATTCACAAACAGCTAAGATTAACTGAGCTTTATTTCCTCCAGTGGCCTATATACATCTATTTCCTAATGAAACCACCAAATTTTCTTCTGAGGAGGCAAACCCAACCTGTCTTGTGAGACTTAAAAAACCTAAGTGGCCAATGAAATCTACTCTTCTTTGCTGCAAAGTGATTTCTCTCTCTCTCTCTCTCTTTTTTTCTTTTGTGCTTCCTTACCCACATGTAGGCCTCAGCCCAAATGTTTAGGGAAGTACTTCTGTTTTTGCTGTCCAGACAAAATTTACAGAGTAATGTTTCCTGTAGGAGTAAAGCTGTCCAACCCACAGTTATAAGTAGCCCTGAATATGGTGGCTTGCTGTGTGGCTTAGGACTTCCCAGAGCCTGTTACCTTCAGAACTATTCCTCAATCTCATGGTCCCAATGTGAAGCTGTGTCTTAGCCCCAGGAGACCATGTATCTAAATAGTGGGGAAATTGAACATCTTCTGTGTGTTAGTCCTTTGAAAAAAAGGGTATATTTCCCTTTTTAAAAATCACATGTACAAATTCCCCATTCCCCACCCACCCTGTATATAGAGAATATACCTATGTGTAGTAACATCTCAGGGATTAACGTAATATGACATTGTGGCCAAAGCAGATGCGTGGAATCACAGCAAATAAATTAACATCCATTTAGAATCGAATCAGCCCTGCTGACACATAATCTTTCACGTCTATGTCAAGTCGTGATTCCCATTCACATCAGGAGCTTCCCAGGGGGGCTTATTAAACCTGCAGGAAGAGATTTCTTTTAAGTCAACACTACTCAAAAGTCATTCAGCTACAGTGCAGAAGAGCCTGCCTGGGGTCTGGGCACCCCCACCTTTTCACACTCTCATTGTCGCTGTCCAGCCAGCATCCCAGCCAAGCAAGATATAGCTGGACTTCCAGCTGAGTGCATTTCCAGGCTGTATAAAGGAGATGAGGAAATGACAAGGGAGATGCACGTGCGGTAGGACCGGCCCCTGGCAGATTTGTTAAACTGGGAGAATAGAAGTTAGTTCTCACATGCACCCTCCTGCACGTCTTCCATATCAGTGTGCTCCTGCTAAAAGTTGGATTCATCCTGGTGCTTCATATCCATAGTCAAGATAATTATGTGGAATTGATATTTATCCTTAAAGGAATCTTCCATAAGATCTGGTGCTTATTTTCAAGGTTATTTCTTGCTTTCATAATCGTATTTGGATTCTCCTGGTTGCCTGCTATCTTGACCCTCTGAAATCAGCCAATTTCTGTTTTTTGCCAGGCTCAGGCATTACCCAGCCCTGAGGCCTTTGTGATTTTCTAGCTCTTGTCTACCTAGCTGCCTTCTGATCACTTTTGGGCACCAAATCCACGTCTGGTATGGAAAGCCTCTTGTTTCTGCACCTGGGGTGAGACTAGAAAGAGGCTATCACTCACTCATTACTCACTGCATGTTCAGCCCCCTCACTGCAGTATTTTGATAGTCAGCCAAGGATTTGTCAAGACCACAGACTCCCAACTTGCCCATTTGATCCAGTTCACAATCTTCGCTGACCTGCAAAATCTCACACCAAAGTTCTCTTTTTGTTATAAGATCATCAGCTCACCTTGACTATAGACGGCCTTTGGTCATACTTCCCATCCCTGGAACTCCCCTGGAATCCTCAACCTCGTGACCTTTGAGCCTCCCACCATGTACCTCACCCACTCCCCACCCCTTACTCAACCACCATAAAGGAAAGTAATCCGATAACCAAGCGTACCAGGGTGTTAATAACTGATAACCACTTAATGTATTATCCTTCTCAGAGGAATTATCCTCATTTAACTTGCAAAGCCTGTATTCAAAGAAATGAAATTTTCTAGGTAGTTTTCCAAACATCGTACAGAAGAAGAGAACAGCTATGTGGGGGTAAGGGATGTTCTGAGCCTCCTCAAATCACACCACACAAGTACTTGCTTCTTTTACTGATCTGTAAAGTGGTCCTACTTGTGGAAATACAGGAATTACATGAACACAACAGTTCTTAAATTTTACTGTACGTTAGGTTCACCTGGAGAGCTTTGGAAAATCCCAATGCCTGGGTTGTATCCCAGACCAATTAAAGCAGCGTTTCTGGAGGGGAGCCCAATGCACTGATATTGAAAACAAAAACAAAAACAAAAACAAAAACTCTCCAGGTGATTCCATATGCAGTCAGGTTTGAACACTAGTGCAATAATACCCACCACCTACTTCTTAGGCACAACAGCCCTGGGGGAGCCCAATAAAATAGGTTTTCTCCTCATGCTGGGAATGGTGCTTCTGGACATAAAGGCAGAATTTCATTCTGAAAATGTGTTCCTGTGGTTCTGTAAGTACTTAGTATAATCCATACGGGCTAAGTAGTTAGTTGCTAAACTGCAAACACCCATCTCATTTCATCTCAGTCCACTCCTGACCATCTGGTCCTCATATTTCCAGCACAGGGCCATGTGTGTATTAATGAAATGATTGCATCCGATTACATCTTTTATTCAGAGCACAAGAAGAACAGTCCATGTATTTTGTTCTCCAGCATCACTGTTTCTCTCATGATGTCAATAATTAAGTTATTCTTTCTATTGCATGCAGAGGTGGGGTGGTCTTCCATTAAAGTGAGAGTGTACATCAAATATGTTATTGTTTATAATAAAATTTCAACTTTGCGTCCTGTTATCTATAATATAGATATATCAGTCAAAAGCATAGACTTCCCCAGGTTAGATACTTAGTAGTAATCTCCATTTAAAAATGTCCTGTCATAGGGGTACCTGGGTGGCTCAGTTGGTTAAGTGTCTGAATCTCAGTTTCAGCTCAGGTCATGGTCTCAGGGTCGTGAGATTGAGCCCCGAGTTGGGCTCATGCTCAGCTCAGAGTCTGTTTGGGATTCTCTCTCTCTCTCCCTCTCCCTCTGCCCCTCCCCATGCTCTCATGTGTTCTCTTTCTCTCTAAAATAAATAAATAAAATCTTAAAAAAAATAAAAATGTCACATAATTCATGTTAATAAACAAGTTGTGACAATTGGTATACAAGAGAGATCACCTAAGAGCACCAAAGAGCTGAGTTAGTTGCTGTTTTCTCTAGTTTCTCTGCAAAGGTCAGATGGTCAGAAAGCCATATGCCTGGACTGTACTTTTCTGCCACTGCTTGGTGGAGTAGGGGAAGGGGACCCACTTCTTAGTCTGAATCTTTAATCACAGTCTTGCAACCAAAACTGTTCTCCTAAGGAAATTTTATAATGCCAGCTGTTCAAATAAAAAGGATGTTTTTCCATCTTGTGACATCTGAATGAACAAAAATGAATGAAGAATGGATGAGCCGATAAATAGGATGGTGCCCACTCTTTATCAACTAGTTATATTCTCTCCTACCCTTTTATGTTACTAGAGTAAACATTTAAAAATCGACAGGTACATATATATACACACATACATATATGTACATTGTTACAACCAAATTCCACCAACCCATTAATATTTGATCTTTGATCTGTGTATATATAGATTCTTAGCCCAAACATTCATTTGTTTGCTCAGTGAAGATTTACTCATTGCCCAGTACGTGCCAGGAGGATACAGTAATGAGTAAAACGATATAGTCCCTGATCTCACAGAGTTTAAAATCTATACAAATGAGTCAATAGCAATGTGTAATTTTAAAACTGTGATAAGTGCTACCAGTGGATAGCTCTGAAATATGCAGCCCCAATGTATAATGTGGCAGGGAAGGGCTGCCTTGCTTTGTGAGTAAGGGTTGGGGAGTGAAAGGCACGTTTTGCCTCAGTTCTACAGTTCAGCAAAGGCCAGAGAAAAGTTCAGGTGGAGGGTAGGGTTCTTTGGAAGAGGAAGAGGACATTAATATTCTGGAAATTCTTGTGATTTTGCCCAGTTATTTTGAATAATATTGTTTAAAGATGGCTTCGCAATCAAATGAAACTAAGGAGATCAACACTGCTGTTGATAAACAAATCCTGGGGAAAAGAACACAGATGAAAGTTGTTTTCCTGGGAGAATATAAATATACTCCAAATTTGGTGCCATAACTCAAACTATTTCTGAGAATCCTCTTTTAGAATTGTCTCCAGAACCCCTTGTTAGCATGTAAAAAGATTCTCATTTCTTGAAAAAATTGCACCTCGTTTTTTACTATAAGTTGTGTGAGCCAGCCTGATTACTCAATTTATTTTCATTAGAGGCTTCTGAAAATACATATTTTAATGAATCTGAATTTAAAAGAGGGGGAAAAATGATTTGCACCTGCATCGTGTAGAGTTTCTTGGCAACTGTGAGCTGGGATTCGGGTTCCTTCTGCTTCTCCAGCATACAAGTTGGATGGATTCCTTGTGTTATCCATAAATATCCAGTAACTTTTGGTTTTTTACAAAACCAAATTCCCCTTCAAAGAATGGGTTTGTTATCACTGAAGATATTCACAAACCTACTTGGCAGGCCAAGAATAAATACAACAAGCAGTAGGTGAGTTCCTGAAATACTCTGTGCACTGATAGGGCGCTGTGATGCCCCACATGGCTGACCTTGCTCCTCTGTCTTCTCCTGGCACTTACTTTTCCTCCAGACTCAGTCCAGCTATGTGCCCTCTAGGAAGACCCCCTTGTTCCCCACCATATGCCCTGCACAATTTTGCTAGGTTCTCCCAGCATATAATTTCCCATGCTGAATAATAATTGTCTTCACCAATAGACCGTAAACTTTGCCAGAACAGGAACTGTTTTATTTTTGCTTTGTTTTGCTTTTACCTTTATATCCTTCAGTATCTAGCACAATACATGGAATGTAATAGGCACTCAAATATTTACTAAGTAAAACTTCATAAATAGAGCAGCCATAGAATATTGGTCCAGGAGAGGGAGATTTAGTACCCAGGTTTTTCCATGGCAAGCAGAATCCATCAATTCTCACCTCTGGCACCACCTTCTCAGGAATCCTTTCTGACCTTAACGTTTTTCTTGACTAGGCTTGGTGCCCCTTAGGGAGCACAACTTCCTTTCTCTCTTTTTTCTTTCTTTCTTTCTTTCTTTCTTTCTTTCTTTCTTTCTTTCTTT